>NC_142486.1:183125-363750 GCF_049115385.1 Moschus berezovskii
CTTTTACCGTGTTCGCCATCTGACCCTACCAAACGCTGCCCCGCGAGCTGTCTTGGGACGCAGGCCCCGTCCTTCTGGGTGATGCGTGGCAGGGCTGTGCTCCTGAACCGTTTGCCCCCAGACGCCCCGGCAGACTGGGCCAGAAATGCCTGCGGCCCAGCCAGGGAGGAAGCGCCGGGCTCCTTCCCGCATCTGTTTCCATGGCAACACAGAGAGCACAGGTTTTGTCTGATCTGGACATGAGGCCCTCATTCAAGGGGTTGCCCCTGGAGAGGGCTATGGGGGACCCCTCTGGCCAGGTCCCCCCAACTCTAGAGGAGTCATGGGATCTTCGTGGGCTGGGTGGGGTCCTCAAACATGGCTCATCACTGGTAGCGTGGCTGCAGCAGCCGGGGCGGCGGTGGGGGTGTTGGACGGTGCCGTCAGGCTGGACCTGAAGCTGGAGGGGTGTCAGGGGCCCCACAGCAGGCTGCTCCCCAGGAGGACTGACATCCCAGCATGTGGCATGTCAGCAGGAAGTGTCTGCTCTAGAGCCAGATAGTTGACAGCTCTGATTAAGAAGTTTTGCTGTAATTTATTCTCACTTGAATCTTGCATTTGCCTTTAAATATCAAATCTTATTTGTCTGATATTTGCATTTTCATTCTAATTAGTAAGCCCGTAAATTACATTCATGCATCATAAATATTTATTACATTTATTCATCATAAAATAATGATGTTTGGTGAACGCCTTTTTACAAAATGCCTGCTTCTAAAATTATTCCCCTACACCTAGGAAAACACAGAACGGTGTCACTGGTAACTTGGAGACAAAATTATTTAGTCAGTCTTCTCAGTTTTGGCTTTTGACATTCAGGTTAGCAGTGGACAACCAGTAACGGCCCTCGGTCATCGCAGGGAAAGGGACGACTGATGAATAATGTCTTTAATTATCGGGTCCTCCTCCTCCTGCCTGGACCTCCCAAACTGGGGGCCACGGCCTGGATGACCCAGGTGGCCCCAAAGCAGCGCCCCAATACTCGAGCATGCCTCTCTGTTTGGATTGAAGGCACCTCTGCTGTGGTGCCTGGTTGTTCACAGGACGGAGCACTTTGCTGCTGCTGGCGCCGCAGCCAGCTGACCCAGCAAGCAGCGTCTGGCCCCAGACAGACAAACCAGCGCTGGAGCCCCTGGGAGAGCGGGGCTGCAGAAGCGTCATGAGCCCATCTCTGCCCCGGGGCCCGGACCCTCCGCCAGACCTGTGTCCTCACCTGTAGGTCTCCACCCTCGGCCCCGGGGGACCCCGCCCCGCACCCCGGGCCACGGAGATCTCACACGGTTCTGACCACCCCGCCCTCCCCTGCGGACCAGAGCCCGCACCTCTGGCCTCACCCGCTTATCCCAGAGGCCCAGCTTTCTCCTCTTTCCGCCAGATTTCAGTGTCTTCCCTCTCCCACTGGTCTTTTCAGAGAAGTGCCTCCTTGTCTTACAACATTCAGCATATCCACTGTTGTTTGTTTTCTATGGCACTTGGCTTTGTTCTGTCGGAATCATCCCTTCTTTATCTGGACTTGCCTCATTGTTCTTTTCCTAGTCTCTTTAACTGAAGGGTTAGCTCACTTAGCCATCACTGTTTCCGTCCAGGTTTCCTCCGAGAGCCCCTTTGGCAGCACTGCACAGGTTTTCACAGGTACTATTCTCATTTGTGCTCACTTTCAAATAGTCTAATTTGCCTTTTGCTTTCCTTTATAAACCCCAAATTATTTATAGCAGTGTTTTTATTCATGGTATTAATTTCCAGGTAGAAATATTTTTACAGCTTACCTTTTTTTTAAATGAAACTGTATTGTGTTCAGTGAACAGACTGTAGATCATGCGTGCAAGTGTATCCATACATGTACGTGGGCATGTATACATACAGGCTCCGTGAACCCGCCGCAGACTGCATATGCTTCTGTGTGTGTACATGCGCACACACACACACACTCAGTGAGCAGAGTATAAGTTTTCTTCCTTTGAAGTTTCTTGACAATTTTCCTGATAGTCAGATGGTCAGCTTTTGGTGGCTATACCACATGTGATAGAAAGTAATATAAATTATGTATTTGAGTGACATAAAATGTACAAAATAAAGTCAAGCGTCTTTATTGTTTGATTCGCTCTTTTTTTTATTTGGCTTTTGATCTGCCGCTTTTTTAGTTGGCACAAAGGGGCTCTGTTTCCAGGGGCCCCTCAGGCTGTGGCTGCAGGCAGGACAGCGAATGGGCCAGAGTCCCCGCAGGACGTGCCTGATGGGCCACCGGCGGGGTCAGGGGGCCAGGTTCATCCAAAGGACACTTCCCCCGGCGCAGACGGCTCTGGTCTTCTTGTCCCCCTCCTGCTAGTGGTCAGAGTAAACCCCCTGTGGAGGCCCATCAGCCCCTCAGCCCCAGGTCCAGGCAGGTGGGGAGGGCAGGGGTCTCCTCACGCTCTTTCGTCCCCAAGACTAGGTCAAAGCCCCGAAGCCTGGGACGCCTGGACAGGCACAAACGGGTGCCCTGGGCAGACCAGGACCCCGCCCGCCACCCGGAGGCCAGCGTTCCCTCCAGGCCAGCTGCCCCCACCCCCAGCTCCCGGAATAGCCTGTGGCCAGGGCAGGCCTGTGGTAAACAGCCCAGGAGCCTCCCCGGTGGGTCTCAGATGAGTCATCCTCTGAAAACACAGGGCTGTGGGTGCCGGCAGAGGCGGCGGGCGGGGCCCTGCGGGCCTCCTTCCGGCTCTGCAGGCTGGACACAGGCTGGGCAGGGGGCGGGGGTGGGTGACCCACAGGGAGGGGTGAGCCAACGGCAGGCTGCGCTGCTCTCCTTTGTGCCTCGGGAAGCAGGGTCCTGGCCCCCCCCGGAATGTCCCCCAGGCACTGAGGCAGGGCCACGGTCACCCTGCGCCCCGCGGCCCCGCCCACTTCGGGGCACGTGTCTCCTCCCAGCCTGGCCCTGGCGCCTGGGCACCCCTTCCCAGGTGACCCTGGATTAGGCTACAGGGCTGGTCCCACCGCCTCACACAACACTCACGAGGTGCTTACAACTTCTCTTCGGCACAAAGGCCGCCGCTTCCCTGCCCTTCCCTATCCAGGCACCAGCTTTCCTTCTTGAAAAGACTAACTGTGCCCCTGCCAGGCCCGCTGGCCTCTCCCTGCACCCCCGGGAGGTTGGCACACCAAAACGTTCACCTCTCTGAGGATGACGGTCTCACCACGGCAGGCCTCAAGGAGCACCTTGCCAGTGGGGACCCAAGGGTCATAAACGGGTGAGAGGCAGGGGCCTCACCCTAGAGCAACCCCCAGGGCCTCGCCTCTCTCTGCCTGAAGCACTCCCCCTCTCTGGGACCCCCGTGTCCTCTGCCCAGCCCCTGCTTCCTGGGGTGCACCCAGGCCTGCAGCCAGCCCCTCCTCCAGTCCTTGCAGGGCAGCCGCGGGGCCCAGGGCAGATTGCCTTCAAGAAGCCCAGGGGGAGGTGGTCCAATGGAGAAAGAGGCTCCCGACCAGGATCCTCAACAGACACAGGACCGGGCTGGGCCTGCCCGGGACACCAGCCAGCCCCCCAGGCCTCCAAGCTACTGTTCCCTCCAGGCCAGGTTTCTACACAAATGTTGTTTTCTCAGGGGCTGTTCCTGATAAACAGCCATCCTCACACAGAATGTGCATTATTCCCTCTCTGTTGTACCAGCTTGATCTTTCCATGTAATTCCTGGCACCACCTGACTCAGTTAACACTGATGTATTGGAGTACCAGTCTTTGGAAGAAAGCAGTCCCCAGAACTGCCCCCTGGTCTCAGATTAAGACATTTAACCTTCCTGTGCCCTTCGTGAAGCAGCTTGCCTGGCCCAGTCTCTGCCCAGGGACAGGACAGCAGAGGCCTAAGGGAGCTTCAACCCTGCGCGTTTGTGTGCATGTGTGTTTCACCGACTACGCTAGAGCCTTTGACCGTGTGGATCACAACAAGCTGTGGAAAATTCTTAAAGAGAAGGGAATACCAGATCACCTGACCTGCCTCCTGAGAAGTCTGTCTGCAGGTAAAGAAGCAACAGTTAGAACTGACATGGAAAAATAAGAAAAAAAAAAAGAAAAGAACTGGACATGGAACAACAGACTGGTTCCAAATTGGGAAAGAAGTACATCAAGGCTGCATATTGTCAACTGCTTATTTAACTTATATGCAGAGTACATCGTGCGAAATGCCAGGCTGGATGAAGCACAAGCTGGAATCAAGATTGCCGGGAGAAATATCAATAACCTCAGATACGCAGATGACACCATCTTATAGTAGAAAGCAAAGAGGAACTAAAGAGCCTCTTGAAAAGGTGAAAAAGGAGAGTGAAAAAGCTGCCTTTAAACTCAACATTCAAAAAACTAAGACCATTGGCATCTGGGCCCATCACTTCATGGCAAATAGATGGGGAAAGAATGGAAACAGTGACAGACTTTATTTTCTTGGGCTCCAAAATCACTGTGGATGGTGACTTCAGCCATGAAATTAAAAGATACTTGCTCCTTGGAAGGAAAGCTATGAACAACCTAGACAGCGTATTAAAAATCAGAGACATCATTTTACCAATAAAAGTCCACACAGTCAAAGTTACAGTTTTCCAATAGTCATATACAGATGTGAGAGCTGGACCATAAAGAAGGCTGAGCACTGAAGAGCTGATGTTTTAGAACTGTGGTGCTGGAGAAGACTCTCGAGAGTCCCTTGGACTGCAAGGAGATCATACCAGTCAATCCTAAAGGAGATTAACCCTAAATGTTCATTGGAAGGACTGATGCTGAAGCTCCAATAGTTTGGCCACCTGATGAGAAGAGTCAACTCACTGAAAGACCCTGATGCTCAGCAAAGTTGAGGGCAGGCGGAGAAGCGGGTGACAGAGGGTGGATGGTTCGATGACATCACTAACCCAATGGACATGAGTTTGAACAAACTCAGGGAGACGGTGATGGACAGGGAGCCCTGGTGTGCCACAGTCCACGGGGTTGCAAAGAGTCAGACATGACCGAGTGACTGAAAAACAGAACAAAGTGCACACCCGTTCGCGTGTCTGAGTGTGTGCACATCTGTCTGTGGCTGCGCCTCTGTGTGTGCGTGTGTGCGCGTGTCTGTTTCCTTTCTGCGATCTCCTAGGATGAGTCCATTAAACCAAACCAACCAGGCAGAAAGATTTGGGCAGGAGTTTCCATTCTCTGGCCTCTTGCGCTGGTGGTGATGGTTTAGTCGCCAAGTCGTGTCCGACTCTTGCGACCCCATGGACCGTAGCCCACCAGGCTCCTCTGTCCATTGGATTCTCCAGGCAAGAATACTGGAGTGGGTCACCAGGGATCGAAACAGGGTCTCCTGCATTGCAGGCGGACTCTTTACCGACTGACCTCCTGCGGTGAGCGCTCTGTTTTCAAAGGCTTCTGTCGTCTTCGCCTGTTGACACCGGACCCCAAGTCGGATAGTGGCTCGTGGTCCCTTCCTTGGCACATGCCCTGCACCAGACCAAGGCAAGGGTGTGAGCATGTGCATTTTGAGGGACAGAAACCATAAAAGAGAACAGAAGATGGTTTGGTATCATGATGGTGTCAGTGGGGAAATAATTTGAGTGGCAGGTCAAGAAGAAGGTGGGTGGGGCTAGTGAGACAAGGCTTTTGCCAGATGATAGTTGAAATAGAGTGAGAGCTGTGTGTGGGAGCCGTCATTATCTCCCAGGAGCATGGTGGCTGTGCGGAGAGGCCACCGAAGTCACAGAGAGCCCCGAGAGGGCCCCAGCCCTGGTGTCCATGCCTCCTGGGGTCTGCCCACCCATGGCCACTTAAGGACACTGAGCGTGGGAGGCCTGGGCTGTGGGGCTGGAGCCTACAGAACCTCAGGGCCAAGGGAGACACTCTGATGATCTCAGACCTAAGTGCCTTCCTTCCTGGTTCCCCTCCCCAGATGGGGGGCTGCTTCTCAACCTCCCATGCAGTCTGCATCGCCTCCTTGGCCTCTGAGGAGTCCTGTGCAGTTACCTTGTCTGCACACAGGCGGCAGTGTCAGTGTGAGAGGGAGGCCGGGATTCCACATCTGGGGGGTGAGTGCCCCCGAATCCCCATCTCCGGCGAAGCCCACCTACCCTCAGCCCTGGGGGATGAGCGCCCCCGAATCCCCATCTCCGGTCAAGCCCACCTACCCTCAGCCCTGGCCCCAACACATCACCCACACCAGCTCCAGGAGGGCCCGGCCTTCACGGTCTTCAGGTGGCCTCAGAAACATCTCTTTTACTGACTTGCTGGGCTGGGACTCCCTTCCTTCACCTCAAGTATCTAACGGGCAACTTCTGACTGTTAGGCACTTCACCAGGCACTGAGATTCAGTGCTGAGTCTCAGGGAAAGTGGATCCTGAATTCACACTTGAGGAAACATCGGTTCTGAGAGAGCAATACAGTGAGTCGGTGGGACAGTAGGGGTCCCACCCAGGGCCCCCACCAGATTCCGGCCTCCCCTCAGTCCTTCCAGAGAGGCGTCATCTATCTGCGCTGGAAACTTGCAGGGGGCAGGGAGACTGGTGGTGGGTGTGTTTGTGACCTCTCCCTTGGCGAGGTTCACCTACCGTCCCAACTACAATTTCAGGCCGAAATGCAGATTAACATTTCCTACTGGGGTCCGGAAGCTGCGTGGGCCCAGGGGTACCGCCCCTCTAGCTGTAAGTGGCCGATTCTGCTAATGTGGCGAGGTCAATGCACACACACACACTGGCCACACACACACTGTTCACACACACACACTGTCCCGCCCAAAGCGAGGGCGGGTCGGCACACACAGGCCCCACTCTCCGTGCGAGGCGGATTCTAACCGCGGCGCCGGCGGGGCCGGAGTTAAGAAGCAGGCTGGTCCCCTGGAGGTGGAGTGGCCGCGCGCGCAGCAGCCCCGAAGCTGCGCAGGCCTCCGCTCCGGGTTTGCCAAACACCCCGGCCCCGTCATCTCTTCCAGGGGCGGCGGCCACAAACCCCCGCCTCCCCATCCCGCCGGCCGCCGGGGCCGCGGGACCCGCCCGAGGCGGGGGCGTGGGGCGCAAGGTCGCCGCCCGGGGGGAGCGCGCTCGGCGCGCAGACGCCCCGCGGCCTCAGGGAGGGGCTTGGCCCGGGTTTCGGCCCTCGGCTCTTCCGGGAGAGCCGGGACGCTGAAGCGGGCCGAGGTCGGGGCGCGGGTCCCTTCTTGGCGGAGGCTGCTCGCGAGGCCCCCGCGCCCTCCGCCTGGCTCTCCGCGTTCCCTCCGCAGCCCGCGGGGAGGAGGCGCCCTCTCCACAGCGGGCCAGCGCTGCAGAGCGTCGCGGGGCGCGGCCAAGGGGAGGAGAAAGGAGACCGCGGAGTAGGCCCAGGCTCCCGGGACGCCCGCTCCGCCAATCTGCGGGCGCTGACGCGGGGGGCGGCTCCGCGGCGCTCGGATATCTGCCCGCCCGCCGGGGCGCCGGGCGCCGAGAGGCTGGGCCGCGAGGGCGCCGCGCTCGGGGACGGCCGCTGCACCTGCCCCGGACCTCGCCGGCCGCTCCGCGCGCCCTGCCCCCGCCGGCCCCGCTCCCGCCCTCTCCTGGGTCCCAGCGGCGCCGCGCCCTGGTTCCCCACCGGGTCCTCACCTGCGGGCCGCAGCGCGCGCGCGGGAGGGAGCGCCGAGCCCTGCGCGGGGAGCCGCCCCTTCGCCTGGCCGGCCGGGCGCCCGGCGCGGCCCACGAAGCCGTGGAGACTGCGCCGAGCCTCGGATCGGATTGCGCCGCGAGGTTGCCGCCGCCACCTCCGGGCCGCCGCGCCTGGGCCGGGATGGGCCTAAGTGTCCGGCCCCTGCGCGCCTGATGAGCGCGGCCGCGGCCCCGAAGACCCAAGCGGGCCGCTGCGTGCGCGGGGCCTCACCAGGCTGCGCCCCTAGCTCCGCGGACCAGGATCGCTGGGCCGGGCCGGCCGAGGGCGCCGCCGCTCCGGAGAGGCGAGAGCGAACTGCCGCGACATGGCCGGGCGAGCGGGCGCTTTGGCGTCCGACGCCCTCCGTGTGGGACAGCCACAGGGCTGGTAGCTGGCCGACGCCAGATGGACCTTGACCCGCGCCGCGGCACCGCGTTCGTGCCGAGTCAAGGCTAGAGGGGCACGGGCGGGCGGCGCTCCGGGGGCGCCCGGAGGTCCAGGCCGCTCTCGTCCGGGACCATGAAAATGATTCTGGTGCGCAGGTTCCGCGTGCTCATCCTGATGGCCTTCCTGGCGGCTTGCGCGCTGCACCTCGTGCTGGATCTGCTGCCCAAGCTGGAGAGGAGCGCCGCGCGGCCCTCGGGGGAGCCCGGCTGCTCCTGCGCGCAACCCGCGGCAGAGGCGGCGGCCCAAGACTGGGGCCAGGCGCGCGGACATCCCGGAGGGGAGCTGGCGGCCGCAGGCTCCGCCGGCGACGCGGGCTGGCCCAACAAGCACACGCTGCGCATCCTTCAGGACTTCAGCTCCGACCCTTCCTCCAACCTCACGTCCCACTCGCTTGAGAAGCTGCCCCCCGCAGCAGAACCGGCCGAGGGCGCCCCACCGGGGCGGGATCCCGGCGTCCGGCGCCCCCCAGATGCAGCTCACCGGCCGCTCCCCCGGGACCCCAGCCCGCGTGGACCTGTGCTGCCCCCTGGCCTGAGCGGGGACGGCTCCCTCCTAAGCAGGCTGTTCCAGCACCCACTGTACCAGGTCCCCATTCCACCTCTAACGGAGGCCGATGTCCTCTTCAACGTGAACAGTGACATCAGGTTCAACCCCAAGGCAGCCACGGCGGAGAACCCAGACTGGTGAGTGGGGCGGCGGTCACTGAGGTGGGTGCTGGAAGGCTGGACTCCTGAGGCAGCCAGGAGCCTTTCGAGAATAAAGACCCACCCAGGGCCGCTTCCCGGGAGGCGCCCTTGCACATCCAAGGTGCTGTGTGAAGAGCGGCAGGGTCAGGGACTTGCTGGGGCGTGGACCTTGCAGTAGGAGCCCCAGGAAGGGGAGTTTGGGGGCACGCAGCAGGCAGGCTCCAGGCACTGCCTTTGTCTCCAGAATGACCGCCTCCCTGAGGAGGACTGCTGGGCGGCTGGGAGCTCTTCCCTGTGGCCACTGGCCTGGAAGGCAGGCGGGGCAGGCGTGAGCCGGGAAGAGTTGGTTCTGCACTTACGGGAAAGCTGTGCTGGCCTGCAGGGCCTGGTCTCTGGCTCACAAAGGGACTCGGGCAGGGAGCGAAAGTGCTTCCTTGGGAAGCGACTGGCTGCCGGCTTCCAGGGACTTGGCAATGTTGCTCTGGTGGACACGTCAGGAAGGTCTGGAGCGGCCTAAGGAGCTTTGTAAACCAGTTCCTGAGAACAAAATTAGTGAGGGGCGTGCTGACCCCCCTGAGGCATTACTGAGGGCTTCTCCTAGCCAGGGTGCCCACCGTGCCAGCTGTAGACAGCAGCGGCTCCCTAAAAGGCAAGTGGCGTCCCTTTAACCGCTTTAAACCCCTGCCCCCAAGGCCCTCAGCCACACAGACCAAAGTAAGCAGATGCTGCAGCCCAGGGTGATGAAATATTAACCAGCAGCAAGGCCAACATAAATGACTACCTGCGAAAGGCTCCCCAAGCAGCTGAGGGGAAAGGCCAGCTTTCCAAAACATCTCATGAAAGCCTTTCTCCTTTGCATTTGGACCAGGCCCAGGGTTTTCAGTCTAAACACACCAAGGTGTTTGGTAGCCTCTGAGCTTTGTCTGCTGGCCAGGTTCACCGAAATGCTCAGCAATTTGCAGGGCGGAGCTGTGAGCCAGGCCAGAGCCTCTTTGTAGGAGAGAGCAAGCCCGGGGCCAGCGGTCAGTGATGGGACCCCTGGGCAGCTTCTTGTGACCCGTCATGTCCATTGTGGGGCAGTGTTTGGCTGAAAGGCCTCGCTTGCAGGTGCATTGGCACTCAGACGAGTTCCACTGTTCCCTCCGGCAGCGAACAGGGTCTGTCCTCCCTCCGACTGGCCTTTTGACTCCAGAGACAAGGATGGGCCACGTGGGCAGCAGGTCCTTGATTTGCGCCTGGGCTGGAGTGAGCACCACTTTCCTCTCTCCCCACCCAAGGCTGCTTCCTGAAAATCAGCTTTAGCCTCTTGCATCATTGCTTCCCTGAAGCAAAACACCCAGTGAAGGCTTCCGCCGGACTGGGCTTGTCTGCCCCCAGGAAGGCAGCAGCCCCTCATACCCCAGGCTGGCAACGTGCTTGCCAGGCTGTTTCAGAGACCCCAGGACAGACCCGGCGGGGTCTAGCGCTGACAGTCTGGGTTTGGTCTCCTTTAGTTATAGCTGTCTGTGGCGTCTCTCGAGGGTAAGTAAGAATTACAGGCCTTCAGATATGTTATTAGTTGGTTGAACAACAGCTACAGAAAAAGTGCGGACGTCGCAGGGTCCTGTTTGAGCAGAGGCTCCTCCAAATAAACCCACGTTTGTTTGGCTCCACAGTGAAAACCTTGGCGTTGGGGCCAGCTCCCCAGTCCAACCCGAGACCTTGCTGTTTGTCCTTTTCCTGCTGACCTGGGTCACCTTCATTTGTGCAGGCCACACGAAGGTCCTGAAGATGAATTCCTGCCCACTGGGGAGGCGGCCGTGGACTCCTACCCCAACTGGCTCAAGTTCCACATCGGCATCAGCCGATATGAGCTGTACTCTCGACACAACCCGGCAGTGGAGGCCCTGCTCCGTGACCTGGGCACCCAGAAGATCACCAGCGTGGGTAGGTGCCCTTGTGCCTGGCCAGCTTCTTGCTGAAGCATCACCTCCTGGGCGAGTTATACCAGCAGCCTTCCTGGAGGAGGCGCCCACAGGCCTTCATTGCTGTCTGTAATTGAGGGAGGGGTGGTGGAGAGGGAAGGGCTGCCTTCTGCTGCAAAACAGAAGGTAGGAAAAGATGCCGCCCAGCCCATCCTGTTGTTTTGCTGGGTGTGTGTGGGGGGGTGGGGGCCAACCCTGCAGGTAAGGAAGGGTCAGCCCTGGCAGCCGCAGGGAGACACCGCAGAGAGGCCAGAGGCTCCTGGAGCTCACATCTGCTCCTGCATTCAGGGTGGACGGGGAGTGACTGGGACTCCACTCTGCCCGGGGCAGAGCCCCAAGAACCGAGTAGTTTGGAGGTGACATCTCCGAGGACTTTGGGATCTGCTGAAGCAGAGGATTCAGGGCATCCAGTTACTGATTTCAAGAAAATGTGTCGGCAGTGGTCTCTAAGCATGGAGGTGTGGTGCCATTGTTCTCAGGCCTGTAGGCGATTGTGAAGGTCCCCGGTTAGTCACCAGTGGCTCCCAGAGCAGAGGGGGCGGGCAGAGGCCCTGGGGGGGAGGAGCAGTCCTGGGAGGCCCAGAGGGTGGAGGAGGACTCAGGAGCACGGTGCTGGGAGTGGGGGCTCCAGGCCTAACGTCTGGACTGTCCTGTGGCTTAAAGGGCTCTGCTAAACCAGCTTCTCCCTGTCACCGGCGCCAGGGAGCTGGGTGTGGCCTGCGAGGCTGGTGGCTGGGGGTTTCCAGAGCACCTTAGAGGCTGTGCTGGGTGTCTCAGCCCGGCGCTGAGCTATTCCTGGCACCCAGCCTCTTCCTAGCGTGTGGCTATTCTCCCTGAGAACATGATGAACACCCTCCTGGCCGGGGCAGAGTGGTGGTCTCCCCTCCAGGAGGAATCTGAGCGCTGCTAGCCTCCCCCTGTGCTGGAGGCGGTCTGTGCGGCTGGCAGGGACTGCTGGGGAGAGGCTGCGGCTGGCGCGTCCCCTGCCCTCCTGAGCAGACGAGCCTGTTAGAGAGACGCCCAGTGCGGTGACCACTCATGGTCCGTTCAACAGGCTCTCGAGCACCTTCCGCGTCTCAGGGCCCTGTCTGGGCAGGCAGTGGGGTTAGCCCAACCTCGGCAGACTTCTGCTACATCCTGACTTGCCTATTCCCGGGGCCCGGGAGTGCACGCATGACGGGCAGAGAAAGTCCAGGGCGATAAGTGAGGAGGGGCCCTCACCCCGCAGGACTGGGTCCTGGACGGGGCAGAGGCTTTCGCGGTGGAAGCCGGCAGAGAACACAGGACTTTGGGGGGAAACTACACCAGCATTTGAAAATTAGGGTTTAGGGAAGTGCAGCGTTCACGCTTGGAGGCCGCTGCCCACCGTGGTCTCCCATCCGCCCAGTAGGCTCAGGCACATTGCATCTATTCTGGGAAGCTGGCCTGTGCACCAGGCGTGTGCTGTATTGACTCAGGCTCTAAGCAGGACCTTGGGTAGAGGCAGGGCTGGGAGGACCCCACGGGCTGGCCAGGCTCCCCGTAGCCCTCAGGGCATGGCCGGCTGCCCCGCTCTCACCGGACGTTGCTCTGCACCCAGGGGCCTGGGAGCCACTGGAGGAAGAGGATGGGCCTCGTCCGTGCCCTGGGGACTGACCTTGGGCCACCCCCATCGGGTCCGACTGTCCCGGGCTTGGTGCCCAGACTGCCTGACATCCGTTGGCCAGGACCCCACCCAGAGTTCTGACTTGCTTTGTGCCCAGTGGTGGGGCCTGGACTGAGGACCTGCCCAGCTATGTCCTGCAGGCTGTTGGAGCTGCTCTCACCGCTGGACGACCCTGTCCAGCTGGCCCTAACCCAGCACGTTCCTTGGGGCCGTGAGCCGGTCAGAACCCAGGCTGGCACTCACAGGCACCCGATGAGCATGGGAAGACTGGTGACAGCCCTGGGCAGCGTCCCCCGCGGTGAATAGCGGGCTCAGCGTGTCCCAGCTCCCCCGTCACAAACCGGAGTAGCTCTGGGCAGACAAATCCAGCTCTGTGGGCCTCCTGGAGTCTCTGTGGGTCACAAAGGTGCTCAAAACCTCAACCATGTAATCTCCAGCTTGCAAATCCGAAATCATAACCCGTTTGACGGCAAAACCCAACCCAACATGAACAGACATGGAGGCAAAACCTAAAATGAGAGGCTGTTTCTGAATCTTTGTTTTTCTTGCTTGGAATGAAGGTTCTCAGGTTCCTCTGCGGACACAGCAGTGTGTTTAAGTCCCGGGCTCTGCCCCTGACCCGCCCTGGCTGCAGGCCCTCTGGGCTGGATGCCCCTACCCTCTGGTCACCTGAACGCTTCTGCTCCCAGAGACCTTGAAGGAGGGTGTGTTGTCTGAGGCTTGCCTTGGGGGCTGCTGAGAGGTGGGAGCAGAGGCTGGGGCACCTCTGTGCGGGACAGTGGCGCTGGGCAAGCCGGAGCCTGGTGAAGGCCTCAGTTGGACACTCAGCTCCACTCTGCATGGCCTTGGGCCTGGAGGCACTCCCAGGGACTCATACTAAGGAGGAGACCCTCTTCCTGGAGAAGCAGAGCATCACACTGGGAGTGGGGCTGGTCTGGCCAGGTGCAGGCCTCCCCTGAAAAATGGACGCTTTCCCTGGGGCAGGGGTGGGGGGTGGGGGGGTTGGCCCTCCCATCCAGCTGGACGTTTTGATTAAAAACCCCACTGCTGAGACAGTGGTTTCTGACTGGGCCCTTGGCCTCACAAAGCCACAGGGTGGATTTAGAGACAGGGGTCCCTGGACAAGAGCTGTCTACTGCTGGGGGCCCTGCCCCTGGCATACTGTGACCTGGGGGTGGGTGCAGCCCTCAGAGGCCCCGTGGGAGCCTGGGGTGCAGCACTTTTGGGAGCCTGGAACCGACCTTGGGGGTCAGGGTTCAGCAGCTCCTTTTGAGCTTAAAATGGAAGACGAGCTAGAAATCCAGCCTGTCTCCCAAGTCCCATCCTGCAAATAAGGGAACAGGCCTCTGAGAGGGCAGGCTTGCCCGTGATCAGCTCATTCCTGCCTCCAGCTCCCGACTTGGTCCCACCCTGAGCGGTGTCTTCAGTCTTGGAACGTGAGAGAAGGTATGGCAAAGAGAGTGGCTCCTTCCAGACCCCCAGAGAGATTTCTTTACTGCTGGGCTCCTGGCTGTGTGGTAATAATGGCCCTTGGCTGCCTTTAAAGAGTTCAGATTTTATCTGCCTCCATTCAGCTTGAAACTAGGCCTGTGGAGGCCTGGGCCTTGCTGGTGACGATGGTGATGATTAAACCGATATTGTGGACAATTACGCATACAGAGTAAATGACACAATTGACTACTCTGTGCTCTGAGTCATTTAAAAAGAAGTCACATGGTACGAGAGGATTCAGGCAGCCTCTGACCTGAAGTGCAGGCCCTGCAGTTGTTCATCCAGGTCAGGATGGAGCCGTGCGTGGAGGTGAGCAGAGGAGACAGCTCCACTGGACGGACTCCCTGGACACTCACTGGCCTGCTCGGGCAGCTGCCCCGGGGGCCTGGGGCTGCGAGGCCACCCTGCCTAGTGAGCAGGCCCCTCAGGAGGGCAGCTCCAGCCCCAGGAAGGCCACAGTCCCACGCCCACCTGGGGACACCGCTGCTTCGGGCCCTAGTGCCCGGAGCTCTTCCAACTCAGCAGAGGGGAACCGAAAGTGCCCCGTAAGCCGGATGACCAGCCTGGGGCCAGAAGGCCTCTGTCATCCGGGAGGAAGGACCCAGGCACGTCAGGGCTCCAGGGGGAGGCAGCGAACAGCTGCATCCCGTCCCTGTTCTCTCCGCTGTCGGGCAAAGCGGAAGGACGGAGCCCCCGTGGTGCTGACCCAGCTCTGCTGTGTCCACGCTGAGCCGACGGCGGCCACGGCCCTGGATTCCAGCAGACAGCGCCCTGAGTGGGTTCCCAAGCCCCGGGCGGGAGCTGCTTTCCACCAGGGGTGTTATGGTTTCCCTTTCCTGGGAGTGGGTCTCAGCCCTGCCCCAGCCCCATGGGGGCGCTGGGGGAGGATGCGGAGCCCCTTGGAGAGAGGCGGCTGTGGTAGGTGAGCCGAGGCGCGATCTAGGGCACCAGCAGGGTGGGGAGCCCCGCGCCCCGGCCCGTGTGCGGGCCTCCGATCCCTCCGCCGTCTCCCGTTTCCCAGGCCTGGCCACCCTCCTGCTACGGCTCCTCCAGCTGGGCGGCCTTTCCTGACCCTGAACGCGCTGCCTGTCTCAGGTGTCCGTCCCAGACGCCCGCTCACCGCCGCGCCCCTGGCCCTTAGCGCCGTGCCGGGCCTCGGGCCCCTCTCTGCACCAGTGCATCTGCGCTCACAGGCCTCCGCGGGCGGCGGTGACCGTGCTCTTTCCCTCCCACTGCAGCCATGAAGTCGGGTGGCACGCAGCTCAAGCTCATCATGACCTTCCAGAACTACGGGCAGGCGCTGTTCAAACCCATGAAGTAAGTGCCGGGCCGGCGGGTGGGACGGGAGCGAGGGCCACGAGGTTGCATCTCAGCCGCTCAGCCCTGGTCTCCTCACCAGAAGGCAGCCAGGCTTTATGTGCGTGAAGCTTTATTTCTGAAGCTAGCAGGTCGGCTGATTTGACCCCTGACCCCTATTCCAGATAAAATAGAAACTGTGCTCCCAAAATCAAAAGGAAGCACTCAGTGGCATCTGAAAATTGTGGGGACGGTGGAGAAGGGATGTTTGGAAGGCAGACAGCCCCGGAGACTCAGCACGCGGGTCTGTGGCCTGTGATCCTGGTGGTCCCGGGGCTTGGGTGTCTCCCGTGGGCCGTTCGATTAGTTTCACATGGGCCATTTCTACCCTGACGAGAGGGTTCATCGTGTTTCAGGCACGGGTTGCACCCCCGAGGGCCCATGAGGCCACTCAGAGTCAGTGTGTGGAAGGAAGTCCACATCTCCTTGCGGGCTCGGGAAGACAGCTAGCCGACCGCTGCTCTGTGGCTGTGACGACCACCCGGGTTCGCACACCCACAGTGTTCAGGAAGGGTGACGTGGGCTGTACTTGGGCTCCTTGGGCCCTGGAGGAGACGGAACCCCCTGGCATCGCGGGCACCTGCGCACCCTCTCAGGCTGGAACTTGAGTAGAGCGGTCCCTTCAGGCCCTTGATACCTGGGCGATGTGCTGGGGAGGAAGATGCTCCGGGCGGGGGCGGGCTCCGACACTCACTGCTGGCCCCGTGACTGGTGGGCCTGGCCCTCCCTGGCGGTCACAGGAATCCAGGACAAGAACCAAAACCCACCACGCCTTTGTCACCCCCTCAGCTGCACTTTGGGGCTCAGGCCTCTTGTCTCTGGGGTGCGTCAAACACAGTCCAGCAGACCGACGCCGGGTGTGCGCACGGTGGGAGCCCAGTGGCGCGGGCAGGGCAGCCTCTTCAGGGGCCCTGGGGCTCGGGGCTTTGTGCTGCTGGGAGTCGGGCAGGCCTGCAGGGGCGGGGGCTCTGGGCTTTGCGCCTGGGCTTGGGGTGTGGGGCTCTCGGGGGACTCTCCCAGGTCAGTCCTCACCTTGGGCATCCAGCCGTGCTGTGTGTGCAGGTGCCCTGGGGCCACGCCTGCGTTGCGGGCTTGCACAGCGTGTGGTTTAGTGCTCAGGAACCTCTGTGGGTTAGAGGAAGTGTCGTGTTGTTATTATTCTGCCACGTAAAGATGTGGGAATCAGGGCTTGGCGAGATGGTACAGACCGCCCAAGGCTGACCCAGTCTGGAGCCTCCCACGGCCAGGGCGCCCAGCCTCTAGCCCCTCTTGGCCTCCCTGGCCTGCCCCTACCGCAGGGTGACCGTGATCACAGGAGGCGCGAATGGCAGCTGGGGCAGCCAGGCTCCAGAGGCCACTTGGAAAGGCTGCAGAGTTCACATCTGCCCGCCTCTGCCTGAACTCTGCTCTCAACCTGTGTGTCCTGGGAAGGATGTCAGGGTTCCTGTCAGAAGGCCGTGCACGAAGGGACAGCCTAGCCTGGGCTGAGGCTGAGGCCAGGCTGAAGCATGGAAATGGTGGGGAATCCCCCGGGGACCAGGGAAGCTGAGGCTGGGAGGATGGGGCGTGTGCACGGCCAGCCTCCCTGAACGCCGTGCTCCCAGGCAGAGGGCCCCGGCCGCAGGGCAGGCTCTGCTAGGCTCACGCCGCTGACCTCACACCCCGGCCAGCCCTCCCGCTGCTCTGGCTGGCCTGGCCCACGCCCACCCTGGCTCCGGGCTCTGACCCACCCCAAGTCCAGCATCCGCTGAGGTCTGGTCGCTGACAGCGGCCACCCTCCTGATGACCCCGGGGCACACAGTTCCTGCCCCCACAGCCATGCTCTGAGCAGGAAAGCAGCTGTGGTTTCTGACCATAGCATTAAGAAAATAAATATATGATTAATAATTCCCTTAAAAAAAAAAAACTTTCTTCAGTGAGCTCATAATAACTCTGTAACCTGAATGTTCTGAATTAATCAGGTGGTAGTTTTTCTCTGAGATCCTGAAGGATGTGTGCTGTGAGGACCCAGGCAGGAGTGGTCCTGGGGTGAGAGGGGAGCCTGGCAGGGCTGCAGGGTGCGATCCCCGTGGTGTGAGAGGGCCACTCATAGTCTAATGGATATATTTTAATAGATGTTGAAAAATGTGTAACTAGCACATTAGCCTGTCAGTTGCTGGATGGTCTTGCTTTTAGTGTTAGAGTAAGATGTTTTAACACCTTTATCCAGACACAATTCACATAGATCGTAATTCAACCACTTGGAGTCTGTCACCCAGTAGCTTTCAGCATATTCACAGGACTGTGCAGCCGTCCCCGCAGTGTTGAACTGCTCTGTTACTCTGGAAAGAAACCTTGTGAAGAGCTGTCCTTCCTCCAGGCCTGGACACCACGCGTCTGCGTCCCGTCACCGTGGACTTGCCCATCCTGGGATTCCCCGTGAGCAGCATCAGTCACTGCCGGCCTGTGTGTCTGCTTCTCTCGCAGAGCATGGGGTGTTCAGGGTTCTCCCACGCTGTGGCCAGTGTCTGAGCCGCCTTCCTTTCGGTGGCCGAACACTGAACAACGCTCCCTGGTGGGAGTGGGCCACATTTTACTTGACTTACTTGCTTTACTTTACTTTCATCTGTCAACGTGTATTTGCCTTATTTCCACTTTTTGAGCGTATGGATAACGTGTGAACATTTGTGTTCAGGTTTTCGGGTGGACGTGTATTTTCATCTCTCTTGGGTGTAAACCTGGGAGTGGAATCCTGGGTCCAGAAAAACTCAGTGCCGCCGACTGAGAGGCTGCAGCCGCTCCTCCCAGCAGCTGCCCGCCCCGCCCCCGCCCTCCCAGCAATCTCTGCAGGCTCCGCAGCCCTTGCCTTCATCGTCCCTGTTGACCCTCAGCATCCTGGTGGGGGCGGGCCGTGTCGCTGCGGTTCTGACTCACAGTTCTCTCCTGACTAATGACTGCGAGCATCTTCTCACGTCCTTGTTGGCCATTTGGATCTTCTCTGGAGAAACGTCTGTTCAGATCTTTTGCCGTTCAGCGGGTCGCCTTTCCGTTAGTGAGTGGTGAGAACTTTTCATGTAGTGGGGTTCAGGACCCTTATCGCACACGTGGTGTCTTTTGAGACACCAGGTTCGCATTTGGAGGATGTTGGATTCAGCTATCATGCTGTTGTTGCTCGTGCTTTCTAACATCAGAAAAGGTCCATGCTGGCTCACAGTGGTGCCGGGGACATGTGTGCCGAGACGGAAGCCCTGGTGTGTCCACAGAGACAGGAGGCCTGGCACGGCCATTCGTGTGTGACCTCCAGCAAGTTCCTTCCCTCCCCGGGACTCAGTTTACCCATCTGTCAACTAGGGGGTTGTAGGCAGAGGACTGAGGTCTAAACTCTACTGGACTGGCTTTAGGAGACAAGGCACCACGTTTATGGAAGGAAGCTGGGAGGGGTTGGTGGTTTGGCGAGGCGGGGCGAGACTGCACAGATAAGCCAGAGTATACATCAGATTTCACCATGTTTCTTAGAAAGGAAGCTTCTGGGCCTGCTCATGACGCTGGCTGTGACCACCTCCTGGCAGAAATCTACATTCAGCCACCACACTCACACTGAGCCTAGCCTGGCTTCCTGCCAGGCGCAGGGGCAGGCTTGACTCAGGCCTGGCGCTCCTGCCTCTGAGGGCCTTGACCCTGGGGCGCAGGGCCTGGTCTGAAGGACAGACGGGGGAAATAGGGCTGAGCACGAGTGTGAACGTCAAGTGAACATCACCCCAGGCCAGGAGTCCAGCCTGGAGGGGGTGGCACGTTCTAGGACAGGGTGGCCTCCGTGGGCTGGAGGACCAGGGCCACTGTGTGGAGGGCTTTCTGAGCTGAGATTGATTGAAACGAGATGACGTTGCAGCCCAGGCTTTCACCACACCTGGGCCGTTGGGTTGCATGTGGCTGGTGGTGCCATGTCGGACATGGCCAGAGTCACAGAAAGTTCTCTGGGACAGAACTTGTGGGGAGATGAGGCCAGGCATCTGGAGAGGGGCAGGGGCCAGGCCCTGGCGGGCATCTAGACCTGGATGTTATCTCTTCCCCCGCTGTGCAGGGACAGAGCTGGGAGGGCTCCCCAGGAACCAGAGGTGAGGTGTGGGGTGAGGTCAGGGACAAGCCTGGGTCCTAGAGACTCGTCGGGGTTGGGAGGGGGAGGCAGACACCCTGGGCCCGAGGACGGACTTGCTGGGGCCGGGAGAGTGAAGGCTTCCAGCCTGGCGGACAGTGACCAGGGGGCCCTGCGGGGGGTGTCCAGGCAGGCCAGGAGCACGAGGCAGGGCCGCATCGTGGAGGGCATCCTTGCTGTGAGACCTTGCAGCCCCTGCGCCGTCTCTGGGCTGCGGTTGCCTTCTGCTGCTTGAGGCTGGACAACAGGAAGCTTTGGGTCCCGGCCCTTCTGGGACCTCTCTGTCGTCCACCAGTAAGGCTGTGGGTTCACACTGCAGCCCCCTCCCCAGGTCCGTCCTTGCTGATTGTCTGGGTGTCCTGGGGTTTGCAGTTTTGACTTGTAGGCGTTAGAGGGACAACAGCTGTTGAGGGTGCACAGCTGAACGCAGGCTGCAGACCGAGCCGCAGCTGCCCTTCTGCTCAGGGCACTGGCCAGCAGAGACTCATCCCGCCCCGCAGCCTGGCGAGGCTGCTTTGAAGTCCCCGTCTCCACCAAAACAGCCAGGTGACCACCTGAGAGTTTGGAACCCAGAGTTGCAACGCCCTCTGTGCTGCGTGTGGTTTAGGATCCAAAGCATGTTCAGGCGCAGGGAGGGAAGGAAAGCACACCTGCCCCCGGGTCGCTCTGAGGCGAGAATAACTCCAACAGCAAGACGCCCCTCCCAGAATGCATGGGCCTGCCGCTGGAACTCCGCAGACCCAGCCTTGCTTGCAAACCAGAAGAGAAAGAGAAAAGCCCCGTGGGCCAGGCTCAGTGAATCTGAAATGGGTCATTTCAAGTCTGGCTTAACGAGCACCTGTCGTCCAAGGCTTGGGAGCTGGGGGGACAGTGGGAGGTGCCCCCAAGGAAGGCCCCAACCTGGCCTGGAGGCAGGTGGGGCTGAGGTCGTAGTTGCAGGAAAGGGCACCACGCCAGGCCTCATGGGCCAGACAGAGAGGCCACTGCTGCCTGTAGACCTGGTTGTAGACAGGGAGGCTGAAGCTCAGAGTGGCAGGGGACGTGCCTGAGGGCACCGGCCAGCAGGAGGTGGAGCTGGAGAGAAAGTGAAGGTGAGCGTCTCTCAGCCGTGTCTGACGCTTTGGGCCCCTGTGGACTGTACAGGCCATGGGACGCTCCAGGCCAGAGTACTGGAGTGGGCGGCCGTTCCCTTCTCCAGGGCATCTTCCCCACCCAGGGATCGAACCAGGTCTCCCATTGCAGGTGGATTCTCTACCAGCTGAGCCACCAGGGAAGCACTGTGTGACGGAATGGCCACTGCATGGTCCCTATTCAGATCTCAAAGCGATGGCCACTGTGATCTTTGACATCACTAACATGTAGATTCCTTCCTGGCTCCTTAATCTGTAGCACAGCTTGATTGTAACCCCGCGTGTCCACACCATGAGGGCGTCGGGGCTGCCGTGGGGAAGCGTTGCCGCCTGGGCCGCTTAGAGCAGCAGGAAGCTCTTCTCTCTCCAGGGTCAGAGACCTGGTTCCGCAGGGCCGCCTCCCCGAAGGTTCTGGAGGGTCCCTCCCGCCTTTTCCCTCCCAAGCGTGGCATCGAGTCTTGGCCTGTGGCCATGTCACCCCCGTTTCCGCCTCCGTTGTCACGCGGCCTATCCCGAGTGTCTCGGTCCAAATCACCCTCTTCTTACGAGGACGTCAGGACCAGCCTGATCCACAGGGATCTTTTCTCGGTGAATCCCATCTGCCACGTCCCTGTTTCCAGACACGGCCGCAGTCACAGGCTGGGTGAGGACTTGGGAAGACTCCGCAGCCCCCTCCACGTCCAGGTGAGGCTGAGCTCTGTGTGGCCCCACACTGCTTCCCGGTACCTGGAAACGAAGGCAGGAAAGCGTTTCCATCTCCGCTGTGGATGTGTTCACCGCTGCCCGCCTTGGTTTCCTCTGTATGTTGGACAAGGGGGTGTGATTAGATCCAGGGCAAATGTTATCAGTGCTGGTAAAACGCAGCACAGCTTTAGCTTTACCAACACTTAGAGTTCCCACTTTCCCAACTTCTTAAAATATAGATTTGCATTGACTGGAGTGCTCATACAGAATTGCAGACAGATGGTAAGCAGATACTTGCAGCACAGGCAAGTAACCAGGTGCCCAAGTGCCCAGGTCAGGAGCAACAGGCAGCCCCCAGGCTCCGGCGACCCCTGCCCTCCTGTTCCTGACACGGGAGTCCTCACTGCCTTGCCCCCCTCCCTTGCTGCCGGTGTGTCTGTGAAATGCTTCCCCCAGTGCCCATGATGGTGGTACACGCAGAGCCTGGACTGCTCACGGGCTGTGAATACCCTGTCCGCCTGGACCAGGCCAGGCCTAACCCCTGTGTCTGGCCCGTGGAGCTCACTCCCTGTGTTTGCGCGCAGCAGCTCCCCTCTGTCCTGCTCCGGGTGCCTTGGTCTGGAGGAAGCCCTGTGGAGCCTGGGGGGAGGCACGTTGTTGCCGGCCCTGCAGGGACTCACGCCCGCCGCTGCCTGCTGTGCACGCCTTGTTCGTGCGGCAGCCTGGTCTCTGCGAGGCTGCTGCCCTGGGCCGGGGTGTCCCGCTCCGGGGGGGCCACACTCTCCCTGTCTTGAGCTCGTCAGGATTCTACAGCCTCCGTTCCGGCCGGCAGAGGCAGGGACCCTGTCACTGATGTGTCAGCTTGTTTTATTTTTATCACCAGCTCTCCTTTAAGGAGGAGGAAATTGAGGCTCCGAGGTCTAAATGTGAATCGGGAGCAGGCAGCTGGCCAGGTCTTGCTGGGGCCCAAGGGTCTCTGACATCAGGTCCCGGCCTGTCAGGCACAGCTGGCCAGGGAGCCCTGAACCCAGGGTCTCTGCTGGGGGTTGAGGGGGGCGCCCACACACCGCCTGCTCCTCTCAGAGGCACTGCGCACGAAGAGACTCTAGTACGCAGGCTCCTGTTGTGAAGGAGAGGATGTGTGTGTGCACGTGTGAGCCTCTCCCAGAGAATCCGGCCCTGAGCAGCTGTCCAGAGGCCCTGGATTCCTCGAAGCCGAGGGGCAGGCACAAGCAGCAGCAGAAGCAGTGCAGGCGGGAGGCCGCCTCTCGCTGGAGCTCAGCCTCCCTGCCCCCATGGCCGCGCTATGCTCTGCCGGCCTCAGCAGGCCGCTGGCACCCGGGTCCCCTTCCCGCACTTACCCCGGGGAGGCCCACCCCAGCCCTGTGTGCCGGGCTGCCTGGAGCCCTGCGGTTTGTCCGCAGCCTCAGTTGACCCCCACTGAGCCCCGGGTGTGGCGCTGTGGGGCCGCTATGTGACCCATCAAGTGTCCCTGGGAAGCAGAGGCCAAGTGGAGGGCCCGCCCTGGGCCGCCCCGCGGGTCCTAGTGGCTGGTCCAGCCCTTGTGCTGGGCCGCTGCCCTCCACAGGCTCGAGGGGTCGGGGCACCGTCACTCCAACTCCACAAACGCCTGCTGGCTTGCCGTGGGCCCAGACTGCATAACTCAGGTGACCACAGGATTCCCCTGTCTTCTCCTGCTCCCACTGGGAATTTGGAGTGATTATTAATTCTGTAACCGTTGCCGGGAGGTTGGCAGGGAAGTAGGTTCACAGTAAAAACTTAGTACAACCTGCCGAGAGTGTGGTTCTGGCCCAGCCCCGCGTCACCCCCATTGAGCAGGTGGGGGCCGTGCTATCTCCAGGCCCCCCAGCTCCTTTAGGACGCCCATCCTAGTGAGCCATGACACATTTCCTTGGGAGCTTCTGGAAAAGATTATCGCCTTTGTTCAAATCAAAGCGAGCAAGTCATTTTTTCCGAAAACAGCCTCCTGCACAGCAGAGCGGAGAGTCTCTTTGTACTTCTGTCTGGTGTTCGGGTCTCTGGGCTCTGCTCTCGGGGGGTCGTCGCTGTGCTGTCGTGAAAGGGGCAGAAGATGAAAAGGAGGGAAGAAACTCTGGTCCTAGTTCCCTCGTGCCGGAAAGAGGCCACGTTGGGGGTCTCGAGAGTAGTTTGATCAGCTGGTTGTTTTTTATGCCCCAAAAGGAAATATTGCAGACCTGAGCTCTTAAAAAGCCTTAAGAATGAGCCGGAATCTATCCCCTGTGCTGGGGAAGGAAAACAACCTCATAGCAGTCACCTTGGTGCTAAATATTTACTCCACGGTGTAGTAGATTAGGGGCATCTTTTCTTACTTTGAATAAAAAGATGAAGCACAGGGGCTTAAATACAGAAAGAAAAGAACTGGGGGCCTGCATGCACAGTTGACGGGGATAGCACTCATTTCCACTCTAATTCCATTCCTTAGTCACATCCTTAAACCCCAGACGAGCTGGCAGAACAGTATTTAGAGCAGAGTAGATCTGCTGCTGCTGCTGCTGCTAAGTCGCTTCAGTCGTGTCCGACTCTGTGCAACCCCATAGATGGAAGCCCACCAGGCTCCGCCATCCTTGGGATTCTCCGGGCAAGAACACTGGAGTGGGTTGCCGTTTCCTTCTCCAAGAGTAGATCTTCTACTTTCAAGCAGATCTACCCCCATCCCCACCCCTTTGCTTTGGAAACGGAGTGTCACTACAGTCCCTTTTAATGGAAGCGATGTCAGACTTGCCTTACAGTTACAGATCTTTGAATTGTTTTCAGATTGGTTTGCATGAAATCCACCTTAAGACACTTGAGTGTCTTCTGAGTTAATTATTTTACCCAACCATAAGTGAGCGACTTGTCCCGTGTCCCACTTTGAAGAGCTGTCTCTTGGAGACCCTGAGAGGGTGGGATTGGCGGGGGTGAAAGCCGCTTGGGACCCCTGACGGCGGCCAGTCAGCGCTGGGCCCTGACCCTCTGGCCGCGTGGCCTGCGGGGGACGGGCTGCTCTGTGCCTGAGTCCCGTCCAACAGGTTGGTCATCCTGAGGCCCGCGGCCTCCAGGAAAATCCTCCCCGACAGGGAAATAGGATGGTAGGCGTGGACCGCAGGTGCCCGAGTTTCTGAGTAAGACAAGTGCCTTCTCCCAAACAGATCCCCACCCCTACAGGGGCCAGAATTAGCAGGAGCTACTGAGGGAGCGGCCTGCCTGCCTGCCCTGAACATCTGCCGCTGAAAACCTGATATTAAACAGCTTAATATATCTCCTTAATGACAAGGTGGCTGCCTTCTGCTGTGTGAGTGGCAGGGAGGCTCGGGACAGGAAGGCTGGTTTCTGCTCCCTCGCCCACCTGGTGCGTCTGGCAAGAAGCAATGTCTCCCCGTGGGCTTGGCCCTCGTCGGAAGCCAGAGCCTCGTCCCCAAGGAGGCCTCTGCCCCAGGGTACCACCTGGTCAGCTGCAGGGTCTTCACGCAAGTGGCGGGTCAGGGCCCGAGGACAAAGCGCTCACCTGGACTCCCGAGCAGACTCATGTGCATCCTCAGTTTGGACACGAGAAACCAGAGGGATGTGGTGATGGAGGCAGACCTGGGACCCAAGAAAGCCGGACGGGCCGTAGCAGTCCTTACCCCAGAGAAACCTCGATGGGGCTGGAGCAGTCCGTGTCCCCAAGAGAGCGAAACGGGGCTGGAGTGATCCGCACCCCAGTCCCTGGGGGGTGTGACCTACCCAGGCCCTGGTTTAGGGCCCCTGGTCCCCAGAACTGCAGGGCACCCCCCATGGCCCCAGTGCCTGGAAGGAGGAGGGGCCTCCCCAGAGGCTGTGGGGAGACAGGAGCTGCTGGGCTCTGCGGTCTGCGGACTCCCCCCATCCTGCCGCCTCACCTGGGAGGGGGTCCAGTCACACTGCCTGCCCACCGAGCCCTGACCGTGCGAGCCTGTGTGAGTTTAGCTCTGGCAGCAGCGCTGGGCCCTGGAGAGTCCTGCGGAGGTGGTGCCATCATCAGCAGTTTACTCAGCGACCACAGAAGAGGCTCAGGGACCCGGGGGAGGCCCGTGGGAGCCCCACGCTGTCTGTGCCCCGGGCGAGTGGGCCCTGCAGGGGCAGCTCCCCGCCCACTGCCACCTCACCGGCCCTGGGATGCCCGCGTTCCCGCCCGACGCGTGGCAGGCTCCTCTGTCTGGGCCTCAGTTTCCGGCCTGAGCTCAGGCACCTTGGGGCCCTCAGCGTAGATGGGGACACAGGAAAGCCGTGTGACAGCCATGTGTGCCCTGAGCAGCCGCACAGTTGCTCTTTTTCCAGAGTTTGACCTGACGATTAGCTGCCCTCTCTCCAGCTCCCCGCGTGGGAGTGCGTGGCCCCATCCCTCTCTGCACAGGCTGGCGGGACGGGGCCGGGGTCCGCGGGGCTTTGCTCCCCCTGCCGGCGCCCCCCTGAGCCATTGCACCTGCCACACCTCACAGAGGGCATCAGGGCACACCTGCTCTGTCAGCCTGGCGAGGGCGGCAGCCAGGGCGGGCCTGGGTGGGCAGAGCTTCCCCGCCCGTGTTCCTCCCGACGGCCAGTGCAGAGGGGCCCACCCCACCCACTGCAGCCCCAGCCTCGCATCTCAGCCCAGGGCCCCCGTGGGCAGAAGCAGAGCCTCGGAGCCCAGTGCTGGGCCCTGCACTGGGGCCCCTCTGTTTGCGAGCTGGACCCCCTCACCGGCTGTGTCCTTGTCTACAGGGTGGGGGACACTTCATGTCACAACCCAGGGAGGTGCACACAGAAAGCGCTCAGTAGGGCACTCTGCTCGGAGGAAGAGCCAGTTAAATGTTGGCTTTTGTTCCTTCACAGATTTTGGTCATAAACTGACAATTTATTCTATTTTTAACCAAAGCAAGAGTTCTCTGTTTTCCCACGAGTTGAGGAAGGCTGGGATGCTGACAGTAACAGTGGGGACAGGGGGCTGCTTCTCTGCAGAGGGGACGGAGGTCTGGCAGCAGCTCCAGGGGTGCCGCGGTGAAGCCCCATGGGGGCTGGGGAGCACCTCGCAGAGACTAGATGCACCTCCGAGGGAGCACGACCTCCCCCGGGAGCCAGGACCTTTCTTGGGGACACGGGGACTGTTTTTGCTGCCGAACCTCCAGGGCTGTGGCCCCTTCTCCCTTGTGAGCACAGACACCTGACCAAGTGGCTAGGGGCCAGCACCCTCAAGCCTCACTGCCGGGAGGTAGTTCTGATCCCTGAGGAATACAGATTTTCAGGCCCCACACCTGGACCTATGTCTGACTTTGGGAGCCCAAAAGAAAGAGCCTCAGACTGGATCAGACACCCAGCTCCTGACCAGGGCCTGCCTTTTTCAGCTGTGTGTTTCTGCAGATGACCTGTGTCATTAAAACAAGGACAGGGGACGTGCCTGGCAATTCAGTGGTTAGGACTCCATGCTCCCAGAGAAGGGGGTTCGATCCCTACTTGGGGAACTAAGATCCCACCTGCCTCTCAGCCCAAAATTGAAAACAACCAGAAAACAGGGACAAGGATCAGAGCCTTGAGAGGCTGCCCGAGGATGAATCGTGCAGCCCGAGGAGGGCCCACGAGGCTTCTGTGGAAACAGAGGCGCCTTCTCTCAAAACCTTCTGCATCATTTCTTAAAAGTGTGGTGGTTTCAGCATGACCAGATCTGGAGGAAACAGACCGAATTTCACAATCTTCCCAAGGTTACTAAATCCTTGTGTCCTTTGTGTTGCCAAAGAGTCTATATTTGTTTCCTGACGCTGCTATAAAAAATGATCACAAATGTAGTGGCTTAACACCACACAGCCCTAGTCTCTTATGGTTCTGGAGGTCTGAATCTAAAGTGGATCTGTGGGTGGTGGGCTTCCAGAGACTCTGGAGGGAGTTGGATTTCTGCTGAGGGACGCTGGAGAAGGCCACAGATCCCCTCCCAGAGCCTCTGTCTTCAAAGCCGTCAGTGTTGCCTCTGCTGCCTTCAAGTCTCCCCGCGCCTCCCTCTTTTAAGGACACTTTTGATGATGTTGGGTCCATGGAGATAATCCAGGATAATCTCTGCATCTCAAGATCCTTAACTGGGTCACATCTGCAGAGTTCCTCTTTCCATTTAAGACAGCATATTCATAGGTTCTGGGGACTCAGATCACAGATTTCCTGGGAGAGGTCAGCGTAGTACTCACTTCAGTCTGAACAGCCACAATCGGGTATTATTGTGCTTTCTTCTGAGCTCAGGGAAGTCCCTCTGAAGGGAGGGGCTTGGCTGTGGTCCTCTGGAGAGGCAGGAGAGAGGGACACGCGTGCGGCCCAGAGCACTGGCAGGGTTTCACAGGCCCGGGGTTTGGAGGTATCAGGATGCCCTGCGGAGCCTGCAGGTGGCCTTGGGGCTTCACGTGACCATCTGAGCCAGGAGGCGTGCAACATTCTGAGGCCACCTCGTTTCCACCAGCTTCTGCCTGTCTGCCCCTTCGCACCCCCGTCACCACTGCCAAGGCCCTCTTTCACTCCCGCGGCCGCCTAACCCACGGTTTGCCTTCTTCCCCAGTTGCTGCTTTACCAAGAAGTCAGCCTTAAAACTTTTCATTTCTCTGCCGCGCAGGCACCACGCCGGGGTGCTGGGCGGACCTCCAAGGCAGTGTGGGGGCTCCCGGTGCTGACTGCTGTCCATGGGGGTGGGCCCCAGGAGGCTCCTCTGGCCCCTGGTCCCAGGCTGCCGTAAGCCCCAGTCCCTCCCAGTCAGCAGAGGAGGACCTCACACCTGAGCTCCAGGGAACGCTGATCTCCAACCCCCCCCACTCAGGGTGAGCCCCGGGTGCCCAGCCAGCCCCAACTCCGACAGCACCTGCTGCTCACATCCGCATGCCTCCCCTCCGAGGAAAATGCCTGTGACAGGCCTCGCCTCACACCTGAGCGCACCTTCCACCAGGGCACCTGCAGGAAGGAGAGGCTTCCAGGTGACCTGGTTCAACCGAGTCCACTCTCCCGCCCGGCGCATCGGGTTCAGTACTTTTCCAAAGTGCCTGCTGTTCCCCGGCGAAACCCAGGAAGTGGCAGAAAAGTGGGCAGACAGGCGAGGAAAGAAGTCCTAGTCCCCCAGGGGGGCCGGCGCCCTGGCCCCCGGCTTCCCACGGACACTGCCAGGCTGTGCCCGGCTCAGCAGCTGGGCCCTGGACATGCCAGCATGCACCACCCGCCCCACACACTCACAGCCCTGAACCCTGCGGTCTCCTCTCAGGCCTGGGCTGCTGGAAAGGGCATCCGGCAGGGGGTAAGCAGAGCTGCCTTCCTGTGAATGGCCCAGGGACAGAGGTCACTGGAAAACCCTGAGGTGTGAGATGGGAAGGAACAAGGAACTGTTCTGGAACCTGGTCACAGAGCCTCCAGGAAGTGTCTGGTCTTCTCCCAGAGCCGCGGGCTCAGAGCCACCTGCATTCCAGGTGACCTCACTGGGGTGAGCCAAGGTCAGGGAGAGGGAACAAAGGCCAAAGCGATGGTGGTGATGGTGGTGGTGGCGACCGAGGACAGAGGTCCTGCTGAACGGCACCGGGCTGGGGAGGGCAGTGTAGGCCACGCCCAGCAGAGTGACTGGAGCCCGAGAGCAGGGAGCCCCGGGCGGGGTCTGAGGGCCCACTGCACCCCATGTTTTTAAAGGGCTCTGTCTGGAGGGCTGCGCCACAGGCTGGCAGTGAGCTCTGACGTATTTTCCAACAGAAATAATTCTTAATTCCACAACAGACTGGAAAAATAAAGGGCCAGGGACGTGGGGGGTGGGGCTTGCAGGCGACTGGAAGACGCTGCCTCTCAGAGGGGCCGTGCTGGGGCCTGCATGCTCCAAAGAAACCTGCTGAAATCCGCACCGCCCCTTTTCCAGTTAAACTCTGGAGAACCAGCACTGTGTCGACAGGGCTCGGCTCAACCAGGGACCTGGGTCAGCTGCCGCCTTCAGCCTCAGAGATGCCCAGCCCGCCAGCAGCTGCAGACACAGGGCCGTGGGCGGCTTCCAGTGAGGGAGCCACACTTATTTGGTTTGAACCACAGCGTCTTCTGAAAAAAGTGACTTGCCAGCATTTAAAATCAGGACATGCCACCAAGAAGCGCGGCTCGGTCTCCATGAGGTCTCAGAATCTTCGCTACTGCGGCCTTCCCTTCCTCTGGGCGCCCTGTAGTCACCCCCCGCCCCCGCCCCGCGTGCCAGCCCCCTCCAGGGTCTGTGACGGAGAAACCCACGCCTGGGGACGAGGAGGCCTGCACCTGGGCCACCATCAGCCGTCCGTGGGGTGCCCTGCGCGGCTCCCGGGGCGAGGCCAGGCTACCCCGGCCAGAGTCCTGCCCTGGCAGTGTTACCCCTGCTGGAACTGTGAGCAGTGGTCTGTTGCCAGTCAAGCTGGTTCCTGGAGAGACTGATTCAGGTGACATTCAGGGAAGCGTGGAGGAAGGGGTGTGTCCGGCCAGTGCTCTGACAGCACAGGGAGCCAGGGGCCCACCAGGGGATGCGCGACCTGCCTCGCATCCCGAGGGTGGCCGTGTGGTCCCAGCACCTGCGCGCGCGCGGCTGGTGGCTGGTGGTGCTGTCGGCCGGCAGGGGCATCAGGAGGCTCTGGGGGCTCCGGCTGAGCCCTGCTGCTTACCGGGGAGGAAGGCCTCGGACGGTGGAGCAGGCTGGGAAGCGTCACCTGGAAACTACTCTGCGTCTTCTGGGCTGACGCATTCCAGCCTGGCCTCGGCCTCTGCCCTGAGGGGAGGTATGCGCCAGGCCACAGGAGGCACGAGTTCTCACTGGATCTGTGTTCCCAGCTTGGGGAAAGGTCAAGACCTTCACAGATTCTTGTAGCTTGAGGGCTGCGCTTCCTCCTGGGTGGTGCCTCCTGGAGAGAGGGTCCCGGTGGTGGAGGCGGGCCCGGAGCAGACCTGGATCTCATCCAGGGAGGGTGTTTGCTCCTGCTCGGCCTTGGACAGGGGACAGGTGTCCCCACGTGTGAGGTCAAACACCAGCCATCGCTGTGTTTGCAGAGTGACTGACGTTCACAGGGTGATGTCTGCCCTTCAGCACCGTCCTGCACGTGGCCGGGTGGGGGGCCGTCTGCTGCTCACGGGGGTGCCCAGGACATCAGAGCCATGGGCTCCTGGAACTCCTCAGTCCTCCCCTCTCGGGGGGACGTGGGGCCCAGGCAGGGCCGGGCTGTGCTCCCCTCACCACATGCGCCCATGGAGACGGGGTGGCCGGCCCAGCGGGGCTTCCCAGGGGCCTGGGATGTGAGGGACGGGGGTGGCCATGCTTGCTGTGGGTCAGGGGAGGCTTGGGGAAGGAGCCACCTCCGAGGAAGAGGCAATGGATTGCGGTGAGAGCTTAGCCGGCAGGTGTCACACGTGCAGAACACGGTGTCCGCTGTGAACCCTGTGGACCAGGCTGCAGGCCTTGTCAGAGCTTCCAGGGTGCTCACGTGCACTCTGTAGGATCTTTACCCAAACTCTGACTTCCTTTGACTGAGGACTGAATTCCTGAGGACTCCTTTTATGCTGGGAGCTGCAGGTTGGTGGGGACGGGAGGCTGACTGAGCTTGGGGAGACTCCAGGAAGGCGGGACAGCGGAGCGGAGACCTCAGACCAGGGCCCTCCCCGTGACTACGTTTAACACTCGCTCCCAGGATCCCTGGGAGCCTGAGGATCAGCTCCTCGGAGCTGGCACGAGCTATGCACCCTTCCACTGGGAGGATTTCTCCATGAAAACTGCTTCTGTCTCATCCTGTTCTCTGCAGGCAAACAAGGGAGCAGGAGACGCCTCCCGACTTCTTCTACTTCTCCGACTACGAGAGGCATAATGCGGAGATTGCCGCCTTCCACCTGGACAGGTGAGTCCCCGCCACGGGCACCCTGTATCACCGTCACCACAGGTGCCAGAGATCGCTGCCTTCCACCTGGATGGGCGAGTCCCCCCGTGGCCGCCCTGCGTCATCGCCACCACAGGAGCGGGCTGCTGAGGGCTGGCTGTCAGGAATAAGGGCCAGCAGACTCGGGGTGTCAGCTTCTCTGGCAAGACCCAAGGTCGCGAGTCCCACAGAACGGCCCTTCCCTTGGTGGCCCCGGGTCTGGGGCAGCTCTTCAGAAGAGGACAGACTCCTTTTGGACCTGGCGGGGCCCCTGGCTTCTGGGGAGGAGGGGAGGTGGGGGCCTGACAGAGGAGAGCAAGTCCATTCAGATCCGGTGGAGCGGCCAGAGAGCACGAGGTGAGGACGCCCCTCCCTGTCCTTCCGCCAGGATCCTGGATTTCCGCCGGGTTCCTCCCGTGGCTGGCAGGCTGGTCAACATGACCAAGGAGATCCGGGATGTCACGAGGGACAAGAAGCTGTGGAGAACCTTCTTCATCTCCCCAGGTGATCTCCCTCCCTAGTGAGCCTCCTCCCCGGGTGACCCCCCTCCCCGGGTGACCGGGACTGCCCCTGCACTGTGAGCAGCCTGGCCTCAGCGGCTGTGTTTGCGTCGCTCTAAGTCTCAGAGCTGCTAGGTGTTCTTCATCGTTCCCGACTCCGCCCCTGGGCTGGGGGGGATGTTGAGGCGAACGCCCAGCCTCCTGGGAAGTCTCCAGGTGGTGCAGCCAGAGCGGACCTCCGTTCTCTGGACGCCCCCAGATTAAAAACACCCCGGAAAGACCCTCATGTGGCTCAGGGGCCGTGCAACCACCCGCTCCTCCATGGAGCGCTGGACACGGAGTGGGGCTCCCCCGGTCCCTGGAGGGTTGGCGCCGCCCCACCCTTCGGCCCCTGCCTGCTCCAGGTGCATGAGGTCCTGACTTCGTGGTGTCAGCCTTCAGCATACACACGAAGGGGCGGCAGGCTCGGCAGGTCGTCTGCCCGCCTGCGTCAGATCCGATCCTTGGGGCTCCCTTCCTGACCACCCCTTTGGGCCAAGTGCCCCCTCCCAAGACTGGACCCCAAGAAGCCCCTCCTACATCCTGGGCTTTTGTCACTTGTATTTCGTCTTGGAACATTTTTCATTGTCCCAGTGATGCTGGCCCAGCGGAGTGGGGGTGACCCAGCTGGGCCACCAAGACCCCACAGAGCGTGGCCCTGGCCCCCGACCCTGCAGGGATGCCTCAGCCGTCCCGGGCACCCGCCCAGCCAGTTCACACAGACAGACCACTCGCCGAGTCCAAAGATCCGCTGGCCCAGAAGCTCCTTCCTTGTAGGTCAGCACGCTTCTCGGCCGTGTGAAGAACTGGTCAGAACTGAGGCCCACAGCCCTCGTTTCCTTAGGGGCCATCTCTGTCACCCAGCGCTCACGGTTCCTCTGCGAGCCCACAGAGAGGAGAGCAGGATGGGACCCTCAAGGCGAGAGGGCTCCATCCCCTTTGAACGAGTGTCTGGCCCACACGACAAAACCAAGGGCCCGAGCGAGAGCCTTGTTGGGAGGGTCACTGAGGTCCTCCCGGCCCCCCTACCTGGGCCCCGCGGGCCTGTGGGGGCGTGCGCCCGCCTCGGTCACGTCCAGGGGACGGAGCCTCACGCAGCCCCCGGTGGGCCCCCGTCCGCACACCCTGGCTTTAAATGCTTTAGTTGCCACTTGGAGTCTGAGCAGTTCCGCTATACCTGGAAGTGTCCTCACAGCGAAGGTGACTGGTCCATCCCCAGGGTCCCCTCCTAGCCCTGTGCCCAACAGGACGGCTGTGGCCCGCCTTCCGTCTGGACGGGGCTGCTTCCGCCAGTCCCTCGCTGGGGGGAGGCGCTGGGCGTTACCTGGAGTTGCCGGTTCTGCCCGCTGTCCTGTGTTTTCTCTTTCGCTTCTGAACCGGTTGATGAGCCCGAACAGAAGGGACAAAGTAACTTGTCGCAAGGAAGCGGAGGGACTGAAGTCTGAAATCTCGAGAAACACAAATCAAGCAGTTTCTCTGCTGCATTTCCCTTCCGCTGGGGCCCAGGGGCCTCCTAGCTGTGCCCCTGCTGTGTTCCTTGAGCTCAGTTCCTTGAGCTGGGTTGTCTTACGGAGGTTTGTAAAGGAGCAAGGGCTCCTTTCCACGGTCAGCAGTCAATTGTTAATCTTGGCGAGTGATCTGAGATGCAGGCGTCCGCCCCGCCCTCGCACCCGTCCACACCCGGGACCTGGTCCCCCTCGTCGTCCCAAGCACCCGGCTGATGCCGGCGTCGTCGCTCAGCCTGGTCAGGCCCAGAGACAGGACCTGCGGGGGTCCCAGCTCCTGGCCGCTCTCCCAGTCCTGTGGGTCCCCCGCTTGGTATCCGGGCCCCGCCTGGATGCGCTCCTGCACCCTGTCCTCAGAGTCGCTGGCTTCGGGCTCAGCTCCGCCCGCTGCTGCCGACACCCGCCCTCCCCGCCCAGACTGTTTCTGTTCCCACCGCCTCTGCTCCGTCAGATTTCTCCCCGAAAGCCTTGGGAAGCGTTTGGTTTTCTCTTAAGCAGCAGGCTAACAGGAGCCAGCTTTGATCTCACTGTAGAAAATGAGGTCTGTTCAGATTCGTTTGGAGCATTTCTGCTTTGCTGGCATTTCTGCGCCTGTCACGGGGTGTAGAAGCACACCAGGAAGGCTGCCGGAGGCCAGACGGGTTCCCAGAGCAGACAGACCCCTCCGCAGCAGCCCTGGCCCTTGTGACACCTCACACACACCCTCGGGGCGTCTGAGACGGGCAAGGACTCACCCTTCCAGCCAGCAAAGCCCAGAAACATTCAGAGGAACTGGCCTGGGTTCTCTGGAACCCTCAGGCTGGCAGGCTGGGACCCCCTGATCCTCACGGAGACCAGGGCCCTCCGCAGGGAGCCCGGCCCGTCGGAGTCCTCAGGCCCTCCCCGCCGTCTGGCCCGCTGCCCTGGGCACCGCTGTCAAGCGCAACGGGCACTGCCCCCTGAGCCCAGCCTCTGCACACTGTCCGCCCTGTTCCCCGGGTCGGGAGCTGCACAGCCCCCTGTTCAGGGACCGAGGCTCGGAGGAGTGAAGGCCCCGACCCCACGCGGGGCTGCAGAGCAGAGCAGTGCGAGGCCGCGGGCGGGAGGAGCCCCACCCTGACGCCCCCATACAGGCCAGGTTTGGGTTTCTGACGAGGAAGAGGCTGTGGGCCCAGGAAATGCCTCTCTTCACATGACTCCATCTAAAGCCAGCTTAGGCTTAGAGGTTACAGACACGAATTCCAGGGCTCAGAGAGTATTTTCCTCCTGAAAATGGCCCGAGATTGAATCATGTCGACACAAGGACCTCAGGCTGAGCCCAATCTGCAGCAGTGGCTGCAGGATCCTGAGGTGCAAGGCGGGGGCAGGCTTTGCTGTTGGCGGGGCGGGGGCCGGTGCGGAGGGGCCATGGCTCGGGGCTTGTTTCCCGCAAACGAAGGCATCTGTGGAGCGCGAGAACGCACGCGCAGACACGCCCGCTGCCCAGCAAGGGGGCGCTTCTCGAATCCCTCCTGTGGGGCTGTGACCCACACGGCTCAAGTCCAGTGTTTGAAGCGTCCAGTTCAGTGGAGCTTAGTGCAGTCTCCGTGTTGTGCAACAGTCCCCACTGATTCCAGGATATTTACTCACCCCGAAAGAAACCACCACTGTTCAAAGTCACCCCACTCTCCCCTCCTCTCTGCTCTGAGAGCCACCAGCTTCCGTCCAGGTTTGTCTGCTCTCAGGGTTTTGTGTACACGGTGTCCTGCTTTGTTCATAATGTTCATGGTTCGTCCGTGAGGTGCCCCACTTCATTCCTTTTGTGGCTAAATGCTGTTCCACGTTACTGGCAAACCACGCTGACCCTGGGGATGGTCCGCTGGGAACGTCCGTGTCAGCCGCCTGGGAGTGGGATGGCCGGGTCAACGGCTCTGTGTCGAACTTTCTGACTTCTTCACAGCATCTGCACCATTTGACATTCCCACCACGGCTGCATCAGGGTGCAGCCAATTTCTCCACACCTTCAGCCACACTGGTTACTATCTGTTCTTTTGATCAAAACTGTCCTAGTGGGTGAGAAATTGTGGATTTGATATGCATTTCCCCAATGACTCATGGTGCCCAGCATCTTTCTCTGTGCTTGTTGGCCATTTCTATATTTTCTTTGGAGGAGGATCCTTGAACTACTTTGCCCATTTATAGATTGGGTTATTTATCTTTTTATTACTGAGACGGAAGGGTTCTTGTGCAAGTACTGGGTGCTTATTCGGTCACGATTGCAAGCATCTCCCCCATGCTGCCTCACTTTGGAATGAGGGCCTTTTGCAAACCACTGAACAGAACCTCCACAGACCCCACACTTAGTTTGGAGGGTGATGAGGGAAAATGCAGACTCCGATCTGAGCTCTGTGTCCCAAGCTGCGTGGCCCTGTGGTCTGCGACGCAGGGCTTGGGCAGATGGCTGAAGTCCAGGGTGAGACCACGGGCAGGCCCTGCCTGGGGAGGGACGAGTCAGACGCGGTGCCCACACGCAGACCCCGCCCGCGGGCCCCTGCTGACCGCCCCCTCCATCCGCAGCCAACAACATCTGCTTCTACGGGGAGTGCTCGTACTACTGCTCCACGGAGCATGCCCTGTGCGGGAAGCCGGACCAGATCGAGGGCTCGCTGGCCGCCTTCCTCCCCGACCTGTCCCTGGCCAAGAGGAAGACCTGGCGGAACCCCTGGCGACGCTCGTACCACAAGCGCAAGAAGGCAGAGTGCGTTGGGGGCGCGCTGGGCCGGGGACTCTGCAATCCTGCCTCCCTGGGGTCTCGGGAGGGCTGGCTCCTGCCCAACCTGCCGCCGAGAATGAGCCCCGGGGCCTTGTCCGCAGCAGACAGTGTGAGGAGCAACTGAGCCGCACGTGAGGCCGCAGACAGCCAGGAAGGGCCCTCAAGCAGGGGCGGGGCGCCGACCGCCCCCCAGGGTCTCCCCACGATTGGACGAGGCCAGATCCCTTCCCTTCTCGAGACAGGCGCTGTCCCTGCAGCTGCGGGGCTGTCCCCGCGCGTGTGCTGCCCTGGCCTGTCCACACGCAAGGCCTCCAGGTGGTGCGGTTTGGTCGCCTCCCGGCCCCGTGCTCCTGTTCATGTGGCCTCAGCCCACCGCGGCCACTGCCGCGTGCAGAGCCTTTGCTCTGTGGTGACAGCTTTTCTCACCTGGTCCCCCGGCTGCCCCCTGGATCCGCTGTGCTGAGCCGGGCAGCCCCAGGGGTGGTTTGGGCCTCCGTGTCGTAAAGGAGCCCACCATTCCGATGCCGGGCCCCCTGCAGGTGGGAAGTAGATCCTGACTACTGTGAGGAGGTGAGACAGACGCCCCCCTACGACAGCAGCCCCCGCATCCTGGACGTCATGGACATGACCATCTTCGACTTCCTCATGGGTATGTCCAGGGCCCCTGGCCTGCCCGGCGAAGGCCCAGCTCGGGTCTGCACGCCGCGGTCTTGCTCATACTCGGTGCTCCTGCGCGGAGGCCAGACGGGAGGGACGGCTCGCCTCCGAGCTTCACGCAGGTTCCCAGCAGGCTTGTCCCCACAGGAAACATGGACCGCCATCACTATGAGACCTTCGAGAAGTTTGGGAACGAGACGTTTATCATCCACTTGGACAACGGGAGAGGGTGAGTCATGAGTGCTCCCAGGAACCACGAGGGACAGCTGTCCCCCGGCCCAGACACACCCGGGGGTGGCGCTCCGTGGGAGGGATGGCCCAGCCCCCAGAGGCTCCTCAGGGTGACGAGGAGCCAGGGCTCCTGTGAGCTGGGGGACGGGGCCCCAGAGCAGGCATGTATGCAGGGCTCGGGCCTCTCCAGAGGTCAGAGCTGCAAGTGCCTGGATGCCTCGGGGGAATCAGCTCTGGGCACCTGGGCACTGTGTGGGGCCGTCCCTCGCAGCTGTAAAAGACACCCCTGCGGCTGGATCCGAGGCTGCCCTGCCCCCGGGCCTTGTCTACCCAGCCCGGCCAGGGCCTCCCACTGTCGAGCTTCCGCTCAGGCCAGTGGCCAGACGGTCAGATGGCTTGTGTGCACCGGCCTCACCCCAGGCCCTGTGTCTGGGGCTGGGGACAGCAGGAGGCAGGCCCGCCCGCCCAGCTCTCCCCCTCTTCCCTCAGGTTTGGGAAGCACTCTCACGACGAGCTATCCATCCTGGCACCTCTACAGCAGTGCTGCAGGTACGGCTCTGCCCCTGCAGACGCCCCAGCCCCGCCTGCCCACAGCCACAGGCCAGACGGAGCCTTCCCACCCCACAGGGCGGGGTCCCTCCCAGGACCCAGCTCCCTGTCCCCACAGCGGCCCACCTGCCGTGCAGAGGGAGCTGTCGAGGCCCCCGGCCCCCACTCTCCCCGCGTGACTCCTGAACCCAGCCCCTCCCTTTAACAACTGGGGAGACAGGCCGTAGGGCCCATCCTCCTGCTCCGCGTCCCCCTGGCCCAGAGACAGAGCTGAGCCGTGGTTGCCTCCCGCCCCGCTCCCGCCGGAAAGGACTGGGCCTGCTGGACACCCCTGCAGGCAGGACCCTCCCTGATGCCCCCGAGGCCCGGCCAGAGCAGGGATGCGGCGCAGGCAGGCTCCGCCCCAGGCGCCAGCCTGATCTCCGTGTCCGGCAGGATCCGGAGGTCCACGTACCTGCGGCTGCAGCTCCTGGCGAAAGCGGAGCACCGGCTGAGCCTGCTGATGGCCGAGTCGCTGCGCGCGGACCTCGTGGCCCCCGTGCTGTTCCAGCCGCACCTGGAGGCGCTGGACCGGCGGCTGCGCATCGTGCTGCAGGTGGTCGGGGACTGCGTGGAGAAGGACGGGCTGCACAGCGTCGTGGAGGACGACCTGGGCCCCGAGCACAGAGCCGCGGCCGGGAGGTAGTGAACGCGGGCCGCGGCCAGGCCAGCCGCCCGGGACCCGAGCCCACACGGGGCAGACAGGCTGCCGGGGCACTCGCCTCGCTTCAGACCCGGGCAGCCGGGGGCGCACGCTGTGCCCACGGACAGAGGCGGCCTGGTGGCAGGCCAACACCTTTTTGTACGGAAAGGAAGCCTTTACTTACGATTTTGTATTTATACCTGGTGTAAATGTACATACATAGAGACGTTATCTGTACAGACCCTGACCACCCCGCAGGTCACACTGGGGGCCACCCGGCCGGTCCAGATGGCCCTGAGAAGGGCTCCCACTCTGGACCAAGCTCGCATTAGAAACTCTCCTCCCTTCCCGGGACCACGGGAGGCTCCCGAGGCCCTCACGGCCTCCGTCAGAGGATGAACACCGCGTGGGTTTCGGGCAAAGTGAAGGACCAGCCATCTCCCAGCACCGTCTGGAGCTGGTGCACGTGCGACCGGTCCTGCAGCTGGCTGCCTTCGAGGCATTTTCGTGGAATAGTTTGCAATGTCGTAAAAGTGCAATAAAGATTCAGCAAGTATGTGCTCAGGCCTCACTGGCATCTGGGTCCCTCACTTCCTGCTGCCCAGCGGCCTGTCCACCCTTGGGCATGGCCAGTGTCTGGCTGGAAGGAGGGGGTGCCTATCTCACTCCTGGTGTGGTCACTTCCAGGGAACTGACTGCAGCTCCCCGAGTCTCTCTGGGGCTGGCATCACATGGGCACCGTGTCCACCCACAGGAGCTGTCATGCACTGGGGTTGAGCCAGGGGTGGCTGGAAAGACCCAGCCCCCCAGGGCCCTGCTGACGGACGCAGGGGGTCAGAGCGCTTCCTGCAGGCAGGCTGGGCCCTAGAGGAGCCTGCCAGCCAAGGGCTCACCTGAACCTCGTGTTCTTCAAGCAGAGAAATCACAGCCCCTGTGCCTTCATTAGGCTTCCCTCACCTGTCCCTGCAAGTGTCCTGGGCACACAGATGTGGGCCACATGGGGACTCGGGGAGGAGACGGCCATCCACAAGCTGGGAGAGAGGACTCGCCAGAAACTTGGCCTGAGCTTCCAGCTCCCAGAACACAGAGAAGAGCCTGAACCTCAGTTGCCCCGTCTGCTCAAAGGTTCAGCAGCCTTTGAGCCCCGACCCAGAGCTTCCCTGTCTGTCAGACTCCCTGAGCTGAAGACAGAAAGAGAAGGGAGAGGGGGAAGCCCGCTGTGGGGGTGACCAGGGTGGGCAGGGCCAAGGCTGTGGCGGTTACGTGTGTCTAAGTTCATGCTCTCCCCAGTAAGATTTGCTCTGGATCCAGAGTCACCCCCTCTTTGGGCAGAGAGGGCCACTCTCAGAGAAAGGTTCCCTCAGCCGTGGAACGTCCCTCCCCAAAGGTCAACGCCCGCTCCGTTGTTCCTCAGAGTGATGGCCATGCCAAAGGGGCACACTTGGGGGACATCTCCTCCCCCCACAGAGGGCACGCAGCCGCACCAAGGAGGCCCTGAGCTCCGCAGAGCTGCCCAGGGGCCCAGAACCGGGCAGCAGTTAAGCCCTGAAGACAGCTTCGCTCAGCCTCAGTGCATTAGGGACAAAGGGCCTCAGTCCAGGACTGGCTGGGAGCCCAGCGCGGCTGGAGGTGGGGCCGGCCAAGGGGCAGGTGGGAGCGGGAGTTCCCGGTGAAGGCGGTCTGGGGGTCTCCGGTCCACCTGAGTTAACAGGATTCTTGTGAAGACGGTGATGCACGGTCAGACCCCAGAGGAGCCTCGCTGCAAGAGGCTCCTGAAGAGTCTAACGGACACCCATCCGGTAAGATGGGGTCTTGTCCCCTCACTGCAGGAGGCAGTGCTCAGAGGCTCAGAGCTGGGGCAGGCCCCTGAGGCCGGCCCCCGGAAGCCGGGAGGTGAGGCTGGACAGACGGACATGCAGCAAACTGACTGTGCACACACCCTGAGGGCCTGCAGATGCTGCTTGGTGGGATGGGGCGGGGAGGAGGTCAGGACAAAGGGGGCCTGGCCCCCGGTGTGACGGTGAAAGGCACAGAGCAGGCGACCAGGGCTGAGGAGCCCTCATCACGGTGAAGACAGTCCCAGGGACAGGTGACGTCCGGGCGACAGTCACGCCAGGAAGGAAACACAACAGGACAATCCACTCGGCCGTGATGAGCCTCCCAGCATGGCCACGTCAGCACTCAGCGCCGTTTCCCTCAAAAGGAGAACGTGATGTAGCTGAACTGAAAGGCAATGGGAAGACCCAAGGCCTCTCTCAGGCAGGAAGATGGGAGATTAAAAAAAGGAAAAAAAAGGGAAGTTGTAAAACTTACAAAATAAAACGTTTGCCCTTTAGAAACACAGAGATGACGGGCAAACAAGACAGGACAGCCCAGCACAGCCAGGGAGACGGACACAAAGCCGTCTCTCTGGGTCTGTGTTTCAGGAACAGGGCTGAGGTGGGCAGGGGTCCACCCTCTTCCCTGATCTGATCGGTAATGATATTTGACTTTTGAAACTGGGTCCATCTATTCAGTCAGTCAGTTCGGTCCTCCAGTCGTGTCCGACTCTCTGCTACCCCGTGGACTGCAGCATGCCAGGCCTCCCTGTCCATCATAAACTCCCGGAGCTTGCTCAAATTCATGTCCATCGAGTCAGTGATGCCATCCAACCATCTCATCCTCTGCTGTCCCCTTCTCCCCCCGCCTTCAATCTTTCCCAGCATCAGGGTCTTTTCTAATGAGTCAGCTCTTCGCATCACGTGGCCAAAGTGTTTGAGTTTCAGCTTCAGCATCAGTCCTCCAATGAATATTCCAATGATTTCCTTTAGGATGGACTGGTTGGATCTCCTCGCAGTCCAAGAGGCTCTCAAGAGTCTTCTCCAACACCACAGTTCAAAAGCATCAATTCTTCAGTGCTCAGCTTTCTTTATGGTCCAACTCTCACATCCATACATGACTACTGGAAAAACCATAGCTTTGACTAGTCGGACCTTTGTTGGCAAAGTAATGTCTCTGCTTTTTGCTATGCTGTCTAGGTTGGTCATAGCTTTCCTTACAAGGAGCAAGTGTCTTTTAATTTCAGCTACAGTCACCATCTGCAGTGACTTTGGAGCTCAAAAAAATAAAGTCTCTCACTGTTTCCATTCTTTCCCTGTCTATTCGCCATGAAGTGATGGGACTGGACGCCATGACCTTAGTTTCTGAATGTTGAGCTTTAAGCCAGCTTTTTCTCTCTCCTTTAAGCTCTTTAGTTCCTCTTTGCTTTCTGCCACAATGGTGGAGTCATCTGCGTATCTGAGGTTATTGATATTTCTCCCGGCAATCTTGATTCCAGCTTGTGCTTCATCCAGCCCAGCATTTTGCATGATGTACTGTGCATACAGGTTAAGAAAGCAGGGTGACAATATACAGCCTTGACCAATATACTCCTTTCCCAATTTGGAACCAGTCCATTGTTCCATGTCTGGTTCTAACTGTTGCTTCCTGACCTGCATACAGATTTCCCTAGAGGCAGGTAAGGTGGTCTGGTATTCCCATCTCTTTAAGAATTTTCCACAGATTGTGATCCACATAGTAAAAGGTTTTAGCATAGTCAATTAAGCAGAAGTAGATGTTTTTCTGGAATTCTCTTGCTTTTTCTATGATTCAGGGGATGTTGGCAATTTGATCTCAAGTTCCCCTGCCTTTTCTAAAACCAGCTTGAACCTCTGGAAGTTCACAGTTCATGTACAGTTAAAGCCTGGCTTGGAGAATTTCGACCATTACTTTGCTAGCATGAAATGGGCTTCCCTTGTAGCTCAGTCGATAAAGAATTTGCCTGCAGTGTAGGAGACCTGGGTTCAATCTCTGGGTTGGGAAGATACCCTGGAGAAGGAAATGGCAACCCACTCCAGTATCCTAGGCTGGAAAATCTCATGGACAGGAGCCTGGTGGGCTGCAGTCCATGGGGTCACAAAGAGTCGGGCACGACTGAGCGACTAACACTTACTTACACTTGCTGGCATGTGAGATGAGTCCAACTGCACGGTAGTTTGAACTTTCCTTGGCATTGCCTTTCTTTGGAATTAGAATGAAGACTGATCCTTTCCAGTCCTGTGGCCACTGCTGAGTTTTCGAAATGTGTTGGCATACTGAGTGCAGCACTCTAACACCAGCATCTTTTAGGACTTGAAACAGCTCATCTGAATTCCACCTCCACCAGCTTTGTTCGTAGGATGCCTAAGGCCCACTTGACCGCATCCCAGGATGTCTGGCTCTAGGTGAATGATCACACTGTCATGGTTACCCAGGTCATTAAGATTTTTGTGTACAGTTCTGTGTATTCTTGCCACCTTTGGCTTCTGTTAGGTCCACACCATTTCTGTCCTTTATTGGCCCGTCTTTGTTCTCCTTTATTTCTTTGCACTGATCACCGAGGAAGGCTTTCTTATCCCTCCTTGCTGTTCTCTGGACTCTGCATTCAGATGCTTATATCTTTCCTTTTCTCCTTTGCCTTTCGCTTCTCTTCTTTTCTCAGCTATTTGTAAGGCCTCCTCAGACAATCATTTTGCCTTTTTGCATTTCTTTTTCTTGGGGATGGTCTTGATCATCACCTCCTGTACAATGTTATGAACCTCTGTCCATAGTTCATCAGGCACTCTGTCTATCAGATCTAATCCCTCAAATCTATTTGTCACTTTCACTGTATAATCGTAAGGGATTCGATTTAGGTCACACCTGAATGGTCTAGTGATTTTCCCTACTTTCTTCAATTTAAGTCTGAATTTGGCAATAAGGAGTTCCTGATCTGAGCCACAGTCCGTCTATTACTTTGATACAGATTCAAACAGCAAATAAAGCTGCTGGATGGGAGGCGGGATGGGGGCAGGGCAGAGTCGTGAGCCAGGCGCGGGCCCCCTGCCCGGTCCTAGGTGCGTCTCAGCTTGGCTGTGCGGGAACCTGAATTCCGATGTGCCGAGTTCACCATCTGAACTGATGCCCAGCCGGGCGAAGGGACTTTCCCAAATTATCGCGGGAGTGCCTGGTGCCTGGGACTCAGACTGCAGTGTGTGTGTTTGGGGGGGTTGCTGAGGGGGCCAGGGCGGCGGAGCTCATCGTGAACAGGCCAGAAGAGGCTTTCAGTTAAATCCCTCTCTGGGAAGGCGGCTTCCCCACGAGATTTGGGCGGCGTGCTTGGTCCACAAGTGTTACAGGACAGCACCTGCCACAGGGCCACGGAGAAAGTGGCAAGAATTCAAGCGTGATTGAAAAAACAAATGGGGGGAAATCCAAACAAAAGCCCTCCTCAGTCAGCCCGGGAACTGGTTATGTAGAATCAGGGGGCAGGAGGCAGCGGCCGTCTGAGGGCAGAGAGCACTTCCTGACTTAAGCGCGTTGAGTGGACAAGTCAGCCAGTATCTGGGTGGGGAGGCATGCGCGGCCCCTGCCCCCTGGGTCTCAGTGTGTCCATGCGGCTGCAGAGATGCAGGTGGGGGTCTCAGCATCTCTCCCGGCCCCACCCACAAGCCTGAGACAGACAGAGGACAGGGAAACCCCTGGTGGACCCCGGCCCTGCCCAGAGCCTCCCCACCTGGGAGCAAGTCAAGTGTGCAGTTCTCGGGACCAGCCCCCCAAAGGCCACGCCCAGAGGTGCAGGCTCCTAGGTTCAGGGGCCCCAGGCTACCCTCCCGGAGTCCTGCCCAGTTCCCCCAGAAACTCTCCCTCAACCCACTGCCCCAGCCCTCGCCCAGATGGAACAAAACAGAAGCAGAGATTCCCAGAAGCCTGGAGGCAGGAGGGGCTTGGACAAACCCCACCTTGGTCAGGAAAGCCTGTGTTGGGTGTCCCCACGTGCACAGGGGGTCTTTCTTACCTTTTATAAAATTGGGCACAGTTGCTTTGTAGCGTGTTAGCTTCTGCCGTACAACAGAATCAGCTATGTGAGTGTGCTCACAGACTCTGACTCCATGGGCTACAGCCTGTTCCTCTACCCGAGGACTTTCCAGGCAAGGACCCCCTCCTGGACCTCCCCCATCCCGCACTGCATGGAGCCCTGAGCTGGGCTCCCTGCGCAGTACGGCAGCTTCCCACCAGCTGTCTGTTGTACACGTGGTCGTGCGTGTGTGTCAGTCGAGTCTCCTGATTCTTCCCACCACCCTCCTGTCTCTCCCTCCCCCTCCATCTCCAGCACGGGGTCCTCATGTTGTTCTGGACGCTTGGGTCTTTCCTACCCTGCTTGGAGCTGGTGGTCAGGAGCAGGGGTTTGCACGCTCACCCCCCGAGGGGCGGTCCTGGCCTGCAGCTTGAATGAGATCAGAGGGGGCCGACCACAGCAGGGGGCCTGTGGGGCCACAGGGGGCCGCCCAGGTCCGGAGCAGCCCCGAGGGGCTGCAGGGGCTCGGACCGGCCGCCTCCCCTCCGAGACCTGAGCTTTGTTCTGTCCCTGATCCAGGCTGCAGCCCCCCAGCTACACTCGGTCGGACGTGCCCTGTGGTCAGTGTTGCCCTGGGGCAGCCTGGGAGGACGCTGCGGACACGCTGTGCCTGGCTCCCTTGCGCCATCTAGAGGAGACCCTGAGAAATGCAAGACCAGCCTCGGGCAGAGGTGACCCGAGTCCGGCCTGGGAATTGCCCGCCCCGACCACTATGTTGACGATCAGAATCCAAGGCCTCAGAAGCAGCGACCCACAGTGCTGCCCCACGGGCCCCTCAGCCTGGTGAGCTGTCAGCAAGCCCTGCCCGGCGTGGGGCCCGGAGAGGGCCAGCTGCCCGTTCAGTGACCAGGGCTTGGCGCCGCCAGCCCCCAGGGCAGGCCCAGAGCCGGAGGAGGTGGCCTTGCCACCCTCTTGTCCAGGACCCAGTGCAGCACCCAGGCCCAAAAATACCCATGGGGTCAATAGGCCAGTCTTCAGCGAGTGTTGAACAGGAGTTCTGTGTACTGGTAAATATTTCAGCACCAAAGGCGAGAACGGAATTTACATGGAGGGTTGAAGGGCCCTGGCCTTCCAGGAACTTCTAGAAGTACCCTCTTGGGCAGCCCTGGGCCGTAGCCCCGCCTTCCACCCACAGCCCCACCCCATCCTTCTTTTGTTCTGACCCCAGGCGCTGCCCAAATGCCTCACCCTGGAAAGTCTCCTGGCCTCCAGCCTGGGTGACTTCAGTGTATTTTCCCACGCCCCCCGCCCACGGCAGATCACGTGTTTCTGAGGTCGGGTCTGCTTCCCACCGGACGGGGGCCGTGTGAGGACCAGGGGCGCGGCCCAGCACCCCAGCAGCTCCGCACGCTCAGCCCCCTGCTCAGCGGCCTGGCTGCCCCCCACCTTGAACTCCCGCTTCTGCAGGGGTGCCTGCCCCTCAGCCCTGAGCCTGGGCCTTTCCGACCCTTGCCCGAGCCCACGCAGACCCCACAGCCGGGCTCAAGGGTTCCCACTCCCCTGTGCGTGGCCCCTGGTGGTCTCTCTTCCTGGGATTCAGCCCTGGCGAGCCCCCTCCTGAGAGGAGTCCAGATTGGTGAGGCTGAGAGGACCCCGAGGGGCAGACGGTCAGCGGCACGCCGGGTCCTCTCTTCACCTTTGCAGAGGGGGACAGCTTCTGTCTGTGAGATTTTCTATTTTCAACCTTTCTGTCCTTTATGAACCTTCTGTAACAAACGCAACTTTTAATTGCAAAATACAGAAGTGTGTAAGGGCTTATAAGACTCTACAGAGGTCACACGAAGTCCCTTGTCTTCCTCCTGTTCTCTGGGGTCAGACGTGCTGGGTGAGGGCTGCTGGGGCTCAGGGCTGCCCTCCTGCCCAGGTGGTGCCCCGTCTTCACACGGGCCCCCTGTGCCCAGACCTGTGAGCGCCTGCAGGCCGCCCCCGACCCTGGAACTGCAGCCTTATCCTCCCCTGAAGGGCCTGCGTTCCACACAGGTGGCCTGACTCAGGTGAACTGGTCACCCTCCCGGCCCGTGGAGGGGACTGCACAGTCGGCCTGGCTCACGGGGTTGTCCTGAGAAGTGAGTCAGCACAGAAACGCAGGGGCTCTCGGGACGCCGCCTGCCTCCTGCTGATGCTTGGGCTGCCGTTCTCAGCGGTGTCTTGAGGGCGTGTCCGGCTGACAGACCAGAGAAGCCATTCTTCTCACTGCCAGGCTCCAAATAATGACCCAAATAAGAAGTCATTTTCAGAAGGAACCAAGCAAGGTTCAGATGCCTAAGAAACCAAAACACGTTGGGAAGGTTTTCTAACCAATCAGCCTTCATGTTCGATTCAATTAAATAAGTGACCAGATTGAAGCACCTCTCCCGCTGTCCACTCTCTTATGCGGCAGAAGCTCGTCCCGAGACCTTGTCTCTGGACCGGCCACATCCTGGGGACAAGGCCCCGGCTGGCTGGCCCTCCCCGGGCCGATGCTGATGGGCGCCGGGGGCGCTGTGCGAGTCCGCACCCCTAGACGGTCCCCTGCGTCTCTCCTCCCCTCCCAGGTGCAGCGAGGCCCGCGGGAGAGCCAGCCGTGCCCCCGCCGGTTCCGCGCTCCTGTGGCTTCGGCAACTCTCCGCCCCGGCCCACCTGCGGCAGGCACAGGCTTTCAGGGCTGCTCTCCTCCGATGGGCCTGGTCCCCTGGGTTTCAGTTGTTGTCTGACAGATTCAAGAGAAGGCATGACTGCAGATCGCTGGTATTCCTCGCTGTAAGGGGGAGGGATCTGCTCGTCTCACTGTGTCGGGGGACTTCCGGACCAGCCGCCAGACCTCGGTGACGTGGTGGTGCCTGGCGTGTGGCTGGACCACAGCTTGTCCAATGCCTCCCTGCAGATGGACAGCTGGGCTGATTCCAATTTGGGGAAAAGAGGAATGAAACCATTCTGAACACATGTCACAGGTGCGTAAGGTTCTGTCTTTGCAACTGCTGGGTCACATGGTAGCAGAAACAACCAAAATGTTTTCCTGAGGGGCTGTACCGTCTGATGTTCCCACATCCCAGCATTTCTCACTTTGACGCCTGGTAGAGAGGATGCTGTGGAGCCCCTGACTGTGTCTGATCCGCGTGCACCTCAGATCCCACTGTAGGAGTCGGAGCCAGGAGGGAGCTGGCACGGCGGCCCTGGGTCCTGGGCGCTCACATCAGCAGGCCAGCCACCATCCCCTGCTGGAGTCACAGGCTGGATGGAGCACAGATCATTTCAGAGCTGCAGGTGCAGCTTCGAAGGTAGAATCTTTTGGAAGAAGACGATTCAGGTGTCCTGGCCTTGGGCAGACACATTGACAGTGCTCATGGCCAGAATTTTGCAGACTATTCGTGGACATGCCTTTTGCTGGTACGGCCACCTTGAAACAAAGGGCCCTCCTTAGGGTCCCACCTGACTTCTTGCTCAAACGTCCTCCCTCTGTCTCTTCTCCCCCAGGTGCCCACCGGTGACCCCCAGAAGGGACCAGTGAAGCAGAGGCTTGGCTGATGAGGAAGTTACAGAGCAGCGGGCCGCTGGGCTCAGAGCTCCACAAAGGGCTGCCCCAAGGAGGATTCGGGGAGACAGCACAGCGGGGACAGAGGCAGGGTGGGTTGGACCCTGTGTCCAGCTCTCGTCCAGGGCCCCCGCGGCACACACTCTGGCCACCGTTTTGCTGGGGCTGAAGGCAGAGGGGAAGAGCCTGGTTGGGAAGGGGCTACGCCCCACCCTCTCTGTGCTCGGGCTCCTGGTAGCTCGGGAGTGCGCTCTGGGAAGCCAGAAGCCAGGAAGGACCTCTGAGTCTTGGGGTGCTCGCAGGCTTGGGGGACCCAGGGAGCTCCGCCCTTAAGTCTGGGGCAGCGCAAAGAGTGCCAGGCGCACTCGGCGGAGCGGGAGGTGGTGGCCCCCCCACCCCACCCCCGCCGCCCGTCGGACCACCCAGCGCTGTGGCTCCCTCCTCCCCACCCCCCCCCCGCGGATGGGGGGTCACCGCGAGCCAGCTCTCCGCTCCCCTCGGCCGCTTTACCGGCAACAAGGGCCTCCCCCGCTCCGGGATTGGATGGGAGAGGATGGGTGGGGGCGGGCGGGGGTACCCCAGTAGCCCAGGTTCCCCGCTCCGGCGGAGAGCAGCCGGCAGTGCAGACGCCGCTGGTTCGCGCCGGGGAGAACCTCCGCGCAGACCTGGAGCGCGCCGGCGGGCGGCGCGGAGGAGGCGGCAGCATTGGCGGCCCGCAGGCGGCTGGCGCACCGCGATGTTTGACAGCTCGCAGTATCCCTACAATTGTTTCAATTACGACGCCGACGACTACCCGGCGGGCAGCTCGGACGAGGAGAAGCGGCTCACGCGGCCGGCATACAGGTGACCGCGGGGCCGGGCCGGGGCCGCAGGGGTCGGGGCCCTCCTCCGCGAGGAGGCCAAGACTGGCTCCGGCGCGGGAGGGCTCACTTCTCATCCGCACGTTGGGAGGTAGCCGAGAAGGTTCTCCAGCCTCCCCGGGGAAGCCCCAAGTATGAGGGTGAGCTTCCCGGGTCTGCGCAGAGCTGCGCTGGGAGCTCCAGGGGGCCCCGACTCCAACAACCATCCCCCTCCCCAGCTCCCCGGGGAAGGCAGAGCGGAGTGGTCCCCGAGCGGCCTGGAGACTCCAGACGCAGACGCGCTCCGGGGTCCCTCCCCTGCCCCGGCCCGGCCTGAGCGCCCCTGTTTGCAGCTACATCGCGCTGATCGCCATGGCCATTCAGCAGAGCCCGACGGGCAGGGTGACCCTGTCCGGCATCTACGACTTCATCATGCGCAGATTCCCGTACTACCGCGCCAACCAGCGCGCCTGGCAGAACTCCATCCGCCACAACCTCTCCCTCAACAGCTGCTTCGTCAAGGTGAGCCCCGCCCCCCGCCCCGGGCGGCCCCTGAGTGTCCCAGGCCCGGGGACCCCTGGACCAAGGCACCCCTGATTGGGCGGGGTGGGGTGCGCTTTGCAGCCGCGTGCGCTGGAAAGTTCACGCGTAGCCTTCGCCAGCTCCCCGGGGACGCGCCCACCCCCAGGGCGGGGCATCCTTCCGGGGGCGCCAGGGGCTCCCCGAGCGAGCGCGGTGGGCCGGGCGCCCTGGGAGCCCGCCGGGCGCTGAGCCGCTCGTCCGCACAGGTGCCGCGGACCGACGGCCATGAGAAGGGCAAGGGCAACTACTGGACCTTCGCCGGCGGCTGCGAGTCGCTGCTGGACCTTTTCGAGAACGGCAACTTCCGCCGGCGGCGGCGCCGGCGCGGCCCCAAGGGCGAGGAGGCGAGGGGGGCGCGCGGGAGAGATGCGGGGGCACCCCTGCGGCCCCCTGAGCCGCCCAGCGCACGGGGGACCCCAGTCCCCCGCCGCGAGCCCCCGACCCCGGCCAGCCCTGCCGTCCTGGGGAGGGACGCGCACAGGGACATCAAGTTCAGCATTGACTACATCCTGTCCGCCCCTGACCCCTTTCCCGGGGGCCGGTCACCCCACCTGCAAGAGGGCAGACACCCCCCGCTGGAGGCCCCCCAGGTGAACCTCCGCCTGTGGGCCATGTGACAGGGGCTGAGGCGCTCCCCATCCAGGGCTGGCCCCCGGTCAGTCTGGGGTCTTCGCGGTGATGTCACTCCACCCGAAGCAAAGAAGTGAGGTACTGCCGCGCCCCACAAAGTTCACAGACTCGGGCTCAACGCTGAAACCAGCCTGGGCTGGACTGAGAGATGCGATGGGCTGAAAGGCGCTCATTTCCCCGTTGCCCCACTACCCCTTCAGATAAAACCCACCATTTCGAGCCTGAGGACTTAAGGGTTTGCTCCTGACTCACCCGGGGATCCTGCTTGAGGGCTAAGAGCTCACGGTCAGGGTCACGTTCACTTAGAGTTAAGGTAGTGATGGAGAGGTCGCTCCCTAGACTGCTGCGGGTGGGCTGAGTGAGGGTGGAGTTGGTGGGCGTTTTCTCTAGCTGAAAACAATAAAAACAAAGTGCAGAGGGTCAAGTCAGCTATTAATTGATCCCGCGAACGTTGCCCAGGGTTTTTGACTGTGTCCCTGTCATGGATGATGTGACTGGCAGTGACGAGTGTGTCTCATGGTGTGGGCTGAATATTTGACGGTGGTTTAAAAATCTCTGTGCACTCTTTTTCTACAGAGAAGGAGGAAGGGAGGGACGAAGGGGAGAGGGGAAAGCGGGGAGGCCAGATTTGGGACAGCGTGGGGGCAAAGGGCACTTTTCTTGATTCTCCTGAGCAGCGAGGAAGCCCTATTCTGGCACATTCCATCCAGCTGCTTTCCCGAGAAAACAGACATTCCGGAGCAGACAGCTGACAAATTTCTGCTACACTGTGAGGTGTACGGTTAGGAAGTGCACAATTACAAGCATTGGAGGTGGGTGCATCCATCCATTTGAAATGTAAATGATATAATTACTGGGTAGAGACGGGCATTTAAAGAACACAATTATGCACAGTGAAACTATTTGACCAACCTTATCATTTTTCACCAGCCCGTTTTTCGCAGAGGTAATTGCTTTCCGTGACTTAATTTGAGCATTAGTATGGATTACACCTAATCTGATTCACTAGGTGATGATGACTGGCTAATTTTGTAAACGGCAAAAACACACCCAAGGAGGCTCGCTGTCTGGACTCGGAATTACCATCTTGCTTTATCGGACTCGGAGAAACTGGGGCTGGGGTAGATGAAGGAGGCAGGCACACGAGACCGAATCGGCCAGGAGGCACGGTTGCACCCTGATTCAGAAGTCTGGGCGTCTCACGAAATCAGAGTACCCCGGTTTCATCCGCCCTGTGAATAGAAACCCCACGGGGCCCTTTCGTGGTTTTGAGAAGACGTGTCTGGCTCCGACTCCAGAGCTGGGCACTGGTAATGATGCCCACCCACGTCACCAGTGCTCTCTCGGCCAGCCCAGGCCACCAGAGGGTCAACCGGAGAGGACTGAGGCGTGCCGCACGGAGGCCACGTGCCCCCGCACACACCCACCGGCAGAACTCTCCTCGGGGAGCAGCCAGTACCGGTGGCTCTCGTGTCGGCCGCACACGGTGCTGAGCCTCCCCGCGGGCCAGCACCCAGCCCTGCTGCCCTAGCTCCACACAGCTCAGAGGCCCGGGCCTGGGACACGGGCTGTGACTCCGGGGCCGGGCTTCCCCCGTGCCGTGGTCGCGCGTGAGTGTGTGCATGCGTGTGCCGTGTGGGCCTGTGCTGTGCCTGTCCCACTCCTGCCACTTACACCCCGTTGTCCGTTGTGCTGACATTTTAAATTATACCAGATACAGTTCTGACGGTGACCAGACAGCTGGCTCCACCACAAGTCCACAACATATCGACTATCAGAGGGCATATTTTTCTGCTCCCAAATCAGCAAATAAAGTTTCGTTTCATCTTTCAACTTCTCTCCCTGAGTTTCATTCTGGGGATCAAGTGGCCGGAGCAGAGGGGCGGCAGCAGGCTTCGTGATTTGGGTACGGCAGCATTTGCTTTGCAAAGGGTATCAATCATGTTTTTCGAAGCAATGGGACATTTTCAATTTGCAAGCATGTGACACCCTTCGACTTCAGAAAGGCCCCCAGCCCTCAGAGTGAATGGCATTTAATCCCCAACAACACAGCAGGGCGAGGGCTGGTCTGACCTATTCAAATGTCGCCTCCACCATGCACACCTGCCCAACGCAATTATAATTAAATACTTTATGCCTTTCTTGCAAATCCACTGATTGATCACCGATACATACATCACCAACACATTACCCCGAGCAGATGTCTGCCACACAAGCCACGGATCACCGAGTTTCCATTAGCCGGAGCCGGGGCTGCGCGTGGGAGCCGTGAACAAGCCGCCATTGTACGGAGCTCGCTCCCGGGGTGCGGCACCAGCTCACGGGGCCGTGGGTTTGTTGCTCAGAGCAGCCGCCAGGCGGGGGGCCTCCACCAGCGCTGGTGCTCCTGAGCGAGGCCCGACAGGGTGACACCTGAGGGAGGCAGTGCGCCCCCGAGACAACAGTGGGCGCTGGGCGGCAGCCCCCTGTCCAGGGCCCCAATGGCCAAGCCCACACGCGCACGTGAACGGCCTCGTCCTGCGGCTCCAGCAGCCCCGTGAGCAGAGACGAACAGACACTGGCTCCGTGAAGCAGGAACAGATGAGGGAACAGGCTCAGCGGGGCAGGGCCCAAGCCCACCGTCCCCACTGCGGGGGCCCAGGCTGCCTGTCCGAGGGGGGTGGCGCCCTCTGGCCGGGAGGGTGGAGGCAGCAGACTCCCAGCCCCCTGCCCGCTCTCGACATCCACTAGCATGCAAGCCCTTGGGGCAGGGACATGACGCCCCCACGCCCCCCGCCCCCGGCAGCACAGCCTTTTGCCCCCCCCGGGGCTCAGCCTGGGGTGCAGTCCCCAGTATCACTTCAAGAGGAGCTCAGGAAGGACAGTCTGTTACCGGTAATGTGACTTTGTATTCGGCCAAATTAATAACAATCCATAAACATGGGCAAAATTGCTCGTTTTCATCCCGTTAAAAACACCAAGTTTGTCTGATGTAAACGGACCTTGCTGTTCTGGAGAAACCGGTTCTCCAGAACCCAAGGCACAGCTGTCAGGTGCGGCTGAGGACAAATTAACTGTCCTTGCCTGCGTCCAGGTAACCCCGCTTCCCCAGCTTTAGGCAACTTTAGGCCCAGAGTCCAAACAAGATGTAAGCTCACTCAGCTGAATCTAGCGGGATTAGATTTATAATAGGCTGAGGGAGGTTGCACGGCTGTGCCTTTTTTAACAAGCAGAAACCGGGAGGGAGCACTGGGGGCCCACCTGGCTTTCCTCTGCTCCGTGCTGGGCTCGGGGGCAGGGACAGGGGTCCCTCCCGGGGGTCCTGCTGGGCCCGCACACTCGCCCGCCAGGGGGCAGTTCCGGTCCACACCACTTGCCCAGGAGCCCGGTGTCTCTGAGGCAACCAGCAGGTCCCCACCGCCCTCCAAGCCCAGCGACGCTGCTCGTCCCTGAAGAGGGTCCAGAAGTGCTCTCTCTGCAGACGCTCACGGGGCGCTCCGGCTGCTGAGGGCTCCGTGTCCACTGGTGCCTTTCACTGCTTCATACTGCTCTCCGTCCATCCACACGGAGGTGGGAAGCCACGGACCACGCGTCCTGGGGCCTCGCGGTGCAGGAGACGTGGCGGGAGCAGCGAACCCCAGCGCCCAAAAGGCCAGCCCAAGGCTGTAGCGCCTGCTCTCACCCCTCTGCATGCGGGCACCCTGGACAGCCGCGCCTCACTCTGGTGACCGGGACAGAAGGGCCCGTTCCCCCCGAGAGGGCGCCCCACTGGCTCTGGGGCGCAGGACCCGCACTCCACCCATATGCCTCTCAGCCAGAGGAGCAACTCAGGAGGAAGACCTGGGGCGCGTGGGAGCTGGGGCGAGGCCTGTCGCCACTCTCGACACAGGTCCAGGCGGAGGGCACCGCCGCTGCGACTGCTGCGCCCGCCAGGCGCCATGGGAAGTCCTGTCCGCCCTGGGCCCTGAGCATCAGGAGCAGAGAGGGCTCCCCTTTCGGGGGAGCTCTGCATGTGTCTGAACGCTGGGCGTGCGCTGGCCACGGGTGCCTGTCTGCCTGGTGTGCATCTGCGAGCGCTGCCGAGTGCGTGCTTGGTGTGACCGAGTGTGCACACTGCCTGTGCACGAGGGTGAGCCGAGCACACGCCTGTGAGGACGCGTGCTCGGGCAGGTGTGCGCACGATAGCGTGTGCGCCCACCAGTGAGCGTGTGACAGTGCGCCACAGCAACACGCCGTCTCCAACCCTTTTCGTGCCAAGAAATCCGTCTAAAAGCAAAGGCGCCTGGGAGCCCCCTGGTCCACTGAACAGCTCATCTGCAGAGTGGCTGGTGGGCGTCCCGCGGGGTCTCTGGTGAGACCCGCCTCCAGGAGCCGCTCAGAAGGACGTGGTGAGAAGCGCTCTGAGGAGGGGTGACTGCAGCGGACAAATGGGACCAGAGCCGCTGGATGTGATGATTAGGACATGAATCAAAGGCAAATGTCAAATGCCTCCTAACACCGATCGAGGCGTAACTTGGGGTGGGGCCGTGCGTCGGGCACTTGCTCGTGGAGGCTCAGAGAAATTATACCCATAATCACCTCCAGATTGCTGGCGCCTCGCTGTAGACCCAAGCCTCTGTGGCCTCCCAGGTGGGAATGTGTGTCCAGCACTCAGGCCCCGTGTCCACAGATGCTGAGGACACCCAGGATGTGGCGCAGACAAAGGGTCAGGCCATGGGAACGTTCCAAACGGCCCCAGGAGCATGCACACCCTAAGAGCATCTCTGAGGAGCCAAACAACACTCAGCAGATGCCGTCCTCCCCAAGACCTCCAGGCACCTCTTCCTGCCCTGCCTTGGTGCCTCCTATCCGCCTGTGGCTGCCAGCCTCAAGCAGGGCACTCCAGTCAGGGTGAAGACCCTCCCCCAGGCCGCCAGGCAGCCTCTGAGAGCCAGGATTGGGCCCAGGCCCCGAGCACCGGGCTGCTGGGCCTCCAGCCCCCACACCTGCAGAGGACGGCAGCCAGGTACACCATCTACGTCATCTCCAAAGAGACGATGCTGGCAATCTGTCAAATATGGTTAAATGTAAGCATTAAAACTCAGAGAAGGCAATGGCAAGCCACTCCAGTACTCTTGCCTAGAAAATCCCATGGATGGAGGAGCCTGGTAGGCTGCAGTCCGTGGGGTTGCTAAGGGTCGGACACGACTGAGAGACTTCACTTTCCCTTTTCACTTTCACACATTGGAGAAGGAAATGGCAACGCACTCCAGTGTTCTTGCCTGGAGAATCCCAGGGACGGGGGAGCCTGGTGGGCTTCCGCCTATGGGTCGCACAGAGTCGGACACGACTGAGGTGACTTAGCAGCAGCAGCAGCAGCATTAAAACTACCCTTAGAAATCACAGCCCTCTTTAGCCAGTTATTCTTCATCTCTTAGCATATCTACACCTGCAGAAAAGAAGGCCTCTTCCCTGTCTCTGCCTCCAGAGACCCTGACCACGTCCTGTTCCCCACCCAGAATGGGAGTCACCAGCTTTCCGAGGTGAGCTTGCCTGCCTGCCTGGCTTTCTGATCTCTGTACAGAACAAAACAGCAGGGCCCTGCTTGGGCACCTTCCCCTCTTAGCCTTGCTAAATCATATTTGTACTCTGAGACGCAGTGCTCAGGCTGCCTCCTCCAGGAAGCCTTCCCTGACTGCCTTTCCTGTAACCCCTAGGTTCTGTTCTGTTCCGTCGTTCAGTCGTGTCCGACTCTTTGCGACCCCGTGGACTGTAGCCTACCAGGCTTCTCCATCCATGGGATTCTCCAGGCAAGAATACTGGAGTGGGTTACCGTTTCCTTCTCCAGGGGATCTTCCCGACCCAGGGATCGAACCCGGGTCTCCCGCATTGGAGGCAGACGCTTTAACCTCTGAGCCACCGGGGAAGCCCAACCCCTAGGTTACAAACGTCTTATGTTACATTTTGGTCTGGAAGCTCTCAGTTTTATACTTTACACTTGGTTATAGGCTCCATCTTGAATGAAGCTCTGGGTACAGCATCAGGAACGTGTTACAGTTTATTTTCCCTGTACAGTTATTTCGGCACCATTAACTCCCTCTCCCCATGGGACTGTATTGATGTATTTGCTGGGAATCTGTTCTCCGTGTACAGGTGTATTTCTAAACTCTCGTCGTGTTCCATTGATTTACTTGTCTATTTGGCACAAACAGCCAACTCAGTGGAAAAGACCTGATGCTCGAAAGACTGAGGACAAGAGGGAACGGCCGGCAGAGGGTGAGATGGTTGGATGGCATTGCTGACTCAGTGGACGTGACTCTGAGCAAACTCCAGGAGCTACTGGAGGCCAGCGGAGCCTAGCGTGCTGCAGTCTCCAAGACTCAGACATGCCTTTGCGACTGAACAAATGCACCGTGTTTACCGCGCTAGCCTCACAATATGTGGGAAGCGGGGAGTGTTAGCCGCATACATTTGCTTTTCTTTTCCAAAGTTGGGTGGGCTATTCTAGAGCCTTTGAAATGCCAAATAAATGTTAGAATCGGCTTGTGAATTCCCACGAGAAACCTGTTGGGATGGTTTGGGAGTGTGTTGAAGCATAGATCAATTGGGGGAAAACTGACATCTTCACATGAAGTTCATGTTTCTGATACTACTATGAGCTGTATTTTTAAATTTTATATCATTGTTTGTGGGAAGTTTACAGAAATACACTAATTTTGTATATGGGTCTTATATTCCAAAACCTTGCTAAACTCACTTATTCACCTTTTGTAGTTTCCATCAAATTTTCTACATAGATGACTGTGTCCTCGGTGAATAAATTCTGAGTTTTATCTCCTAATTCCCAATCCTTTATCTATTTTCTTGCTTTTTTGCACTGGCTAGAACCTCTGTGCAACGTTGAATAGAAATGGCAAGAGTGGGCATCCGTGCATTGTTCTGAACCTGAGAGGAAAGAATCCCATCTTCCACTGTGATGTGTGAGCCCAGTGTGTGCGTGCGCGCTAAGCTGCTTCAGTCACGTCTGCCTCTGAGTGACTCTATGGACTGTAGTCCAGCAGGCTTCTCTGTCCTGAGATTCTCCAGGCAAGAATACTGGGGTGGGTTGCCGTGTCCTCCTCCAGGGGATCTTCCTGACCCAGGAATCGAACCCACGTCTCTTACGTCTAACACGCATTGGCAGGCAGGTTCTTTACCTCTGGCGCCACCTGGGAAGCCCTGAATATCCTCCTTAGTATCCTCTTAATAATCATAGAATCTGCAGTGATGTCACCTCTCTCACTCCCGACATCATTCCATTTTCCTGATCCGTCTACTTAGAGACGGCTGAGAAGTGCCAACACCCTGGTTTCCAGGTGTGACTTCTCACCTGGAGGCAGCAGGCACCCCACTTGGAGGTGGGGCATCCTTCAGCGTTCATCAGTGAGGAGAAACCCAAAGCAACCCCAGTCACTTCCCACCATAACTGATTAAGGCCAAGGATTATTTGCCAAAACGACCCACTGAATGAGAAAAACCCTGACGCCCCCTGTCCAGACCCATCACTTCTGAACTGGCGTCCCAGCTGGGGTGGCCAGTCTCAGCCTGAGCGGCTCCCAGAACAGTCAGGGGTCCCCAGGCAGAGGCACGGCCCAGCTGGACGTACACCGACCCCGCCCCTCTGTGGGTCTCTATGAGACGCCTCTTTTCCCTAAACTGTATCAGTTTGCTCAGACTGTTTCCAGAGTAAAAGTGGACCCCTGCCCCGACCCTCCCTTTGTGTCTGTCAGCTGCTGGTGGTGCTCGCTGAGACACCGCCACCCACACCCAGGGACTCAGGCGGCCGGAGCAGAGCGGGGCCGGGCGGGCAGGGCTGTGCTCCAACCAAGCTGAGCCCGGGAGGTTGGCGGGGGTTGGAGGCAGGGGCTCGGGCTGCCCACCGCGCTGTTTCTGTGGCTCAGACTCCCCGGAAGCTCCTTCCGTGATGTGAAGGCCGAAGGGGTACACGAGGGCAGGCAGACTGTGAGTCCTCTGCAGGCACCAGGTCCACAGACGACCCGCGTCCACAGCAAGTCTCAGGGCCGTGCCCCAAGGCGGGGCCAGGCAGGGCCCGCCCCAGGGAAGAGGCAGGCGGGCGTTTCTGGACAATTGATTCACTTCTCTCTCTTCTGGCAATCCCAAACCCCAAAGGCCTCTGCCCTGAGCCATGTACCGTGCCACGCACTCCTTTCTCTGTAGACCCAGATGGGTAATTCTACCCCAACTTTGCCGGGCTTCCCTGGTGGCTCAGGGTAGTAAAGCATCTGCTTGCAATGCCAGAGACTTGGGTTCAATCCCTGGGTTGGGAAGATCCCCTGAGAAGGGAATGGCAACCCACTCCAGTACTCTTGCCTGGAGAATCGCATGGACAGAGGAGATTGGTGGGCTACAGTCCATGGGGTCTCAAAGAGTTGGACATGACTGAGTGACTTCACTTTCGCTGAACAAATTGGATCCTGCTGTGCGCACCCCAGGGAGCCACGGTGAGTGTCATCCAAGCTCAGGGAGGTCCTGGCAGGTCAGACACGCAGCCTCAGACCTGCACCCACATTCGCCGGGCAGTGTGGCGCGGCCCCCTGCAGAGTCTGAGGACTTTGTGACCGCAGGCCCCTCCGTCCGGGTTCTCATGCCGTCCCAGTCCTGCTCCGTGCCTGCTCTCGGGGAGCCCTGCGCCAGGCCCCTGCTCCCCGCCCTGGGGAGGGTGCACAGGCAAGGAGGCGTGTGAAGGTCATGGGGTCCGGGTCACCGCCCTCTCCTGCCTGCCTTACGTGCCAGGGGCTGACGCCCTCCTGCCTCAGGACATCTGAACAGGGAGTCCCTCAGGGAGAAGGCTGGCGCCTCAGGGGCCCAGGTGACAAAGGTCAGGGAGCCCTGGGAGACGCCGCAGGTGCGGCAGGGCGGGCAGCCGGGCCCACTCTGAGAGCTGTGGGAAGGGAGCCCCCACCCCCACGGCTGCCCCTCAGGGACCTCTGGCGGCCTCAACGGCCAGACCGCTGGTCTCTGCTGGAGACCACTGTGTGCCAAGCACCCTGTAATCTGATGAAAGCCCAGCTAAATCCAGCCAGACGGTAGAGGCACTGGGATTTAAAATCCGACCTAAGACTCTACAATAAAAACACAAATAATTCAATTAAAAAACAGACCAAGGATCTGGACATTTTCCCAAAGGAGATCTATGAATGGCCAAGAAGCTAATGAAAGCACGCTCGACTCCTAGGAGCATGCCCAAAGGGTGGAAAACAAGGTCTTAGATACCTGTGGGCAGACGGTCACGGCTATCCAAAAGTGGAAATCACCCGCACCTCCGCCGGTGCACGCGCTGGATGGACAAACTGCTTTGTCCACACAACGGAACGTCATTCGACCATGAAAAGTGACGCCACAAGACGCATGAGCACGCACCAGGAGAAGGGAGCCACAGGCGTGGCTCGGATGACTCCAGAACAGCCAGACCCACGGCCACAGAGAGCAAACTGGCGGTTGCCGTGGAGGGAGGAGGGGAGGGTGAGGATGACGCTCTCTTCACGGGGGTGGAGAGGCTCTGGCGCTGGACCGTGCTGATGTCGGTTCAGTGTTGTGGCTGTGCCAAAAACCACTGAGCTGTACCCTTTAAAACACTGATTTTTTTTGTCATGTGGATTATATCTTAATTTTAGAATTGCACACACACACCCTAAGCCGGGTGAGCCCAGCACCCCAGGCCACCGAGGCCGCGAGCGTGCCCCATCCTCGTGCCTGAGACCGGGGTCGCAACCCTGACTCACAGGGCTGTGTGCCAACCCCGTGCGATAAGGCCCGGGGCGCCGGGGTCACTGTGTAAACGGGTGAGACCATGCACGAGAGGCGGCATGAGCCCCGGCCCGCGGGGCGCACAGAACGCGTCACCTGGCCCCGTGCCTGGCACACCTGCGGCGACTCGGGCCTCACACCTGGGAGGCGGCCTTGAGCCGACCTGCCAAGGCCCGCAGCAGCGCCGCCAGCCTTTGAGCCCACCCTGGCTCCTCCAGGCGGCCTGCCCCCGCGCCCTCCTTCTGCCCGCCCTGCTCCCGGCAAAGGTACCAAGCACCCACTAGCCGCCTGACCAGTCCAGCCACCATCCAGCCTGCAGCCAGCGCGGGACCCCGAAATCACACCAGGCCCCCTTCCCCAGCACCCCCGGCCCCGCCCGGCTCTCCTGAGCCCGGAGCCAAGCTCAGGCCCGGCCCTCAGCCCCTCAGGGCCAGGCCAGCCCCTCTCCCCACCCCAACCTTCCGCGCTCTGGCCACCGGCCTCTCAGCTGCTCCTGCCCAGGGCCTTTGGACCCTCGTCCCCAGGCCTGGGACGAGCCCCACTTCCCGCCCACCCTGTCTCCAGTCAGCGCCCTGTCCAGTGGCTTTCCTGGCCGCGTCCGAGCCAGCGGCTGCCCAGTGCTGTCTTCTTGCACTCCCAGCAAGCTCTGTGATGTGCTGTATTCACTATGCTACAGCTGTTTGGCTTCATTGGAACCCCCAACTGGAATACAGGCTCCGCCCACGGAGCAGCCCCCCAACCCCCGCCATGCCCCCCAGACTCAAGGACAGTGACCCTGGCCCTTAGCAGGAGCCCAGGGGAGCACATGGCCTGTCCCCCCAGCCGTCCAACGAGGGCTGGCCAGCAAGTGCCCAGCCCCCTCAGCCCTCCAGGCGCAGCACAGGTGAGGCCCCGCACAGGGAGCGATGCACCTGGCAGGGAGCCCACCTCCCTGGGATCGGAAGCTGAGCCTGGCTAGACTTTGTGGGGAGGGCGAAACCTCTCCCCACTGACATCCTGCGAATCGGCCTCAATGTGCCTGAAAACTCGACATCTGCATCCCGTGGCGCCGTCTTCCAGACCAGGCGCCGAGGGGGATGCCTGCGTCTCGCCACCAGGTGGCAGCAGAGGGCCAGGGATGGGCCGGCCCATGGTGCCAGGGGGTGGGGCGGGGCGGGGATGCAGGTGGGGGTCTGGGCTGGACATGGGGTGGGGGAACCCCAGGTCCAAACCCCGCCCTGTGGCCCCACCCTGCCCCACCCTCCCTGCTGAAAGGTGCTGAAAGGTCTCCCTGAAAAGGGACCAGTGTGGCAGTGATGGCGCCCAGGGTAGGGGGCGGCGGGCGGGCTCTGCGGTCCAGCGGGCCTTCCTGAGCGCCTGATGCTCTTGTTCTCCGGACACAGAGAACCGTCTCACCTGGACGGCTAGGGTGCAAGCAGAGGCGGGGTGGTCTGATCCAGCCCCGGGAGACCCTCCCCTTCCTCTCAGGATGCCACCGCACCCCCTGATCTGACTGGGCGGGGAGGGGGTCCTATTGGGCAGCTGTCCATGTGACGCCCAGGGGACTGAGACTGAGAAGCAGACTGACGTCCAGGCGTCCAGCCCCTCTGCCCCCTGCCCCTCCCCTGGGCCGTCCCCAGATGCTCTTTCAGGGCCTCTGCGTGAACCTGAAGCCCGACCACCCTCATTCTGTCTGAGGAGGGGTCCTGCTCAGACCTCAGGCCAGGGCTCTCAGCCGTGGGGAGGAGGGGCCCCCTTGGAAGGTGGTACCCAGAGGCTCCCTGGAGGGAGTCACAGAGTTTGGAAGTTGGCCCGACTCTCACCTGTCCCACTGGTGTTTTGTACAAAAACAAGCATAGATGCCCTCCAGCACAGAACGCAGAATTTCCATGAAATCCTGTTCAAAAAACAGAAATGAGGATGCAATTTTGAAACTGGGTGGAACTGTCGGAAGGTGTGGCCCCAGATCCCAGCACAGTTCTGGAGTCCTCTGCTTTTAGAGGTGAGCCCAGAAACGTTAGAGTCCACGGAAAGTCGCCAGCCACTCACACTGTAGGAAGAGTGAGTGAGGGTGGCCCGGCCGGCAGTCTGCGGGACCCCGGTGGCTGCAGGGCGCAGGCGCACGGCTGTCCCAGCAGTGACGCACGAGCCCCGAGCTGAGGGGAGGGCCCCGTGACAGGAGGGAGACGCAGACAGACTCCCCAGCCCAGCATCTCATCCGTCTGTCCTGGAGCCCTCCCCGCTCCTGAGCTCTGGACCCCACCTCAGATGACCAGGGAGCATTACAGGACCATTTTAAAAAGGTGAAACCATGACTGTCATACAAGTGGAAAATGTATCAGAGGTTTTATTGAATGCACTAATTAACGAGGAAACCAGTAACTTGTTGGAACCAGCTCTCAGAATTCAAAACACGGCATTATACGGGAAATAAGGAATATTGAGGGAATTCAGAAGTGATGAAGCAAGTCCACCCCCAGGGCCATCAGCAGTGGCATTCTGCCAGACAAAATTAACTTGATTTCTATGGGTAGCAGTCGCCTGCGTGACTGTCAGTTTTCTGTGGAAGAGCTCACACAGGAGGCAGAGATAACCCAGCCAGGGCCCTTCCCCACCTTTAAGGAAAGCTCCCACGTGGGCCAGGCCACAGGCTTCCTCCTGTTGCCAGGAGCAAAGGCTGGAAGCCGGGCCGGCCCGCGCCCCAGCCCAGGGCCTCCCTCCCCAGCCGCTGTCCACCCCCATCACCTCCATGAGGAGCCTCAGTCTGGTCTTCAACCCTCCTCCCGGGGAGAGTCTGCCTACCTGTACCGCCGGGTTGCAGAGTCTGGCAGACCCAGGTTAGGGTCCTGAGCGCCACGTACTGGCAGCATGATCTCAGAAACCACCCGTTCCAGACCTGAGTCTCTGCGTCTGTAAAATGAGAGTGGCAGATACACCCCCCTGCCAGCAGGCTGCAGGGACAGAACGCAGCACACAGGGAGGCTGGGCCAGAGCCGGCAGGGCGTCTGGTTATAGAGAAATGCCCCCCCAGCCCTCTTCCTGTGTCCACACCTCCTCCACACACACCATGCCCAGCCTCTGGGGTCTCAGCTCCGGCAGAAGCCGCCCCCCGGGTGAGCTCAGGGACACTGGCCTGCATGGGCCTCCCTCCTGCCCCCAAGGCATTTCTGGTTCTCATTTTTATTTCTTGGAAATAAAACCCAAACGCCTTGCGCAGCATGCACACTCCCCTCATCTGGTGTGATGGTATAGGCACAGCTCCACCCGCTCCTTCCTCAGCATTCCAAGTTGCCCTCCCAGCATCCATCCATCCTCCCCACCCCCAGTGCCCACAGCCCGTGTCCTTGGAGCCAAGCTGCCCATACCCTCCTCTTCCAAGTGGGGCCATGGTTCATCTGTACCCATCACACACTCCTGCCGCTTGCACCTTTTGAAGGACACCCTGTAACCTAAGGGGTCAGGGTGATTCCCTGTGTGGATTCCTGTCACATTCCCTCTCCTTCTGGGCAGGGTGGTGTTTGGATGTGAAGTCTGGAACTGGAGCAGCTACTTTGTGCTCATGAGGCTGAACTGGATTTGGAATGAGGTTGACTGTACTGGATGCAGAGATGGAAAGAAATTGGGGCACTGACCGCATTGTTGAGCCACTGGAGGCCCCTGAAAGCTGGCCTGCTTGGAGACCTCCAGTACCAAGGGCCAGCCTACCTTCTCAGTTAAGGCAGTCCCAGCTGGTTTTTCTGTTACTTGCAGCCCAATGCATCCTAACTGACATATTTCCCCTTGGCTGCAGCTCCAGCTGTACCTGCTTTTCTGGGTGCTTCAGGCACTGGGTGGCTATCTGTCTGGGGTGCTTTGTACCATCAGTTTGGCCAGCCACTCTCTGCCCACCAGCTAGTGACACATATGGCCAAGCCTCCAAAGACCCCCAGAAGTGGTCACTGACCAGAAACAAGGCTTGGTCCAGGTGCAATCCAAACAGAGGCTCGCGCTCATTCCTGTGCAGGTAGGAAACCCTCTCATGGCCCCAGGACTGAGCACCAGTGCAGCTGCCTGGCTGTCATCACTGCCCCTGTGTAGAGGACAGGGTGGATTGGAACAGACGGCAGGGGCCCGAGGGTCTCCCCTGGCTTTGGAGCCTCTGGAGTTTTCTCCTTTCCGAGTCCTCCAGAGCCTACAAGATAAAACCTCCACCTCTTGGTAGGAGACAAAGGAGGCTCAGGCTGGAGGTTTATGGAGCAGTAGAGCCATCAGCGGTTCCCTGATCCCATGTCCTGAGTTCCCAGGAGCTTTCCCCCCACAGCCGTCTTGTCCTCGGCCCAGGACTGCTGGGCAGGCACTCATGAAATACCCTGAGATGCACTTCATGGTTCTGGAAGCTTCGGTTGGTCTGCAATCACAAGTGGTGCTTATTAAAAATCTGTGCAGCCTCCCACATCAAACAAAATTAATCAGTAACAAGCGAGATGCTATTAAGCTGTTTCCCAGCACAGTAACTCGGGGGCAGCCCTATCTGATTGGCCAGTCTTGGCGGCCCCTGGAGCTCTCACCGTTTATCTGTGTGCAGTGAGCTTGACGTGAGGTGTTTGTCTGTGGCTGAGTCACGAGCGGTCTCACTCCACTGGGCGTACCTCTCTGACCCAACGGGCGTGCCATGGGCCCCAGGCCCCACCCCGAGCAGCGACTCCTCTGCACCCGCCCCTTCTTGCTCCGCGTCACCTTTCCCTGGGGGACACCTCTCGGCCCAAAGGCTGAGCTCCCACGTCTGTGGCTGCACACAGACTTCTGCACCGTTATTCACCGCACCGTTATTTACAATGACCTAAAAGCCCATTAATAGGGAATCGTTAAATAATAATAATAGGCCCATAAAATGAAATACGATTTTTAAAAGGAAAGAAGAGTCTAGGCTTGGCTTTGAGCAACCTTCTCAGGTTGGAGGATATTATCTGTCAGGAGACGTCAGAGCTGCCTTGGTGGCCAGGACAAGGGTGGCACAGAAGCGGGGGGTGGGACCCCCTCCTCAGCGAGGCTCCGCCTAGTGTCCAGGACTGCCCGTAGCGGGGCCCTCGCCGCAGGAACCCCCAGAGACCCGCTCTGGGGGGACTGCTTGTCTGTGGTGCTGGCAGCAGAGCTGGAACAGGCCCCGGGGCACCCATGGCACCAGGACATCTCCCCAAACCTGACTCGTTTGTCCCGCAGACAGAGTCAGGACACACCTGGGCCCGAGCCCCATTCCTCCCGCACGGCCCCGCCTCCCGCCCCGTCAGTCCAGCTCGGTCCTCCTCCAGGGGCACGGCCGCACCCCTTCAGCCTCACCTTCAGGAGGCTCAGGGTCTGACCACTGATTCCCACTGGCCGCAGCTGGGCCTGCTCCTCCCTGGGTTAGCACAGCACCTCAGCCTCCCCAGAGACCCAGCTGGAGCCAGAGCCAGACCCAGACACCGACCCCACATGGCAACCCCCAGCCAACTCCTCTGCACATTAACCTATTATTTTAGCATGTTTTTAGATTTACAGAATAATTCTGAAGACAGTGCAGAGTTCCTGAACACCCAGCACAGTCTCCCTATTACGAACGCCCCAAGAGTGTTTCCGCCACAAACAATGAACCGATGCCCCATGCTGTTTTCAGATTTCATCAGTTTTCCTGATGGGCTCCTTGCCGTTGCCAAACCTGCCTGGAGTGTGGGACCAGTCACTGTATCACCTGTTAATTCACTTATTTAATTTCTCTTTTAGGCATGTCCCAACCCAAATCTGGCCAGGTCAGGCAGCCGCAGGTGTGAGCTCCGGGGTCACGGCTTCCTTCCACGCAGGGCGTGGGGGGCGGGGACACGCTGCTTTGGGGCTTGTCTGAGCCCCGGCTCTAAGGTGGCTCAGCTCAGCTGGCCTGACTTTGGTCCTTCCAGCAGATGAGGTGGGAACAAGGTTAGGGCTGGAGCCCCAGGAAGAGCCAGGTGTTTTTACCAGGCTGCCTGAGCACACTCTGTGGGCCAGGTGACTGACGGCATTTGCCTCTTGGCCTCTGGGCGCAGGCCTGCTCCTGCTCACGGGGACTCTCCAGGGGAAACACCATGAAGTCTGCCATTCATGGGTGCAAAGTCAGCTGGGCTGGGTGGGGAGGGGGCCCAGGCTCACCCCAGCCCTGCCCTGGAATGATCATTTCCTGGGGAAAACAGCAGGGCGTTCCTGTGGGTGCTGGTGGCTCCAGGGGCAGGAAGAAGCAACCTGCCTCCTAGGGAGGACGCTGGACTCTGTGTGGGCGCCGAGCCCGACCCCAAGCCTGGACCCTCGTGGAGCCCCAAGCGGCAGCCTGCCGCCCTGGAGGCTGGGCTGTGCGTCTGCAGCGATGGACAAGCCTGTGGTGCCCCATGCAGGCCGGTGTCTGCCCAAGGTGTGGCCCCCGACTTTGAGGAGGTGCCGCCTGCAGGGGCTCCCTGGCAGCCTGCTCTGGCTCCAGCCCCTCCTCTAGAGCAGGGGTCCTGCTCCAGCCTCGCGGAGGCCCCAGCTGACAGCAGTCCTTGCCTCAGGGCGCTCTCCCCCAGCAGGTCCCAACTCTTGGGGGCGGAGCTGGAGCCAGCAAGGCCCTGGGGAGGGAGCAGAGGCCGGGGCTCCTGCCACCCATGCCTCCCACGCGGCGGGCCCGGTGGGGCATTGTCCTGAGGGCCGCCCCGCGTCCTCAGCCTGGCGGCCCCCTCACTGCCGCCGGGCCTCTGAAAGGCCTTTTTATTCCTATGTGGACAGCACCACTGGCCGCATCAAAGAGCTTCTATGGAAAGTCATATTTTTCCCCAAACCAGAAAAGTTCAGGCTCGGAGCAGAAGCATTCAGCTCATTATTTAGAAATAACACGTCCGCTGGGTCCTGGTATCAGATCAAAGCTCAGGAATTAAATTCTCCAGGAGAGGAGGAGGCCTGGGGTCAGCAGATTTGTGTTTGCTTATTTTTTTCATTCAGCAGCTAAAAAAAGGGCCTCGAAATCTGCCTAGCGGTTTAGAAGTCTGGCTGGGGTTTCTGAGCAGCGAGGAGACAGCGTGCTCCTGGGCGTGGAGTTGGAAACACTCAGTTGACGTGACAGTGGAGACAGCTTGGCAGCGGGTCATGCGGGTCTCCAGGAGCGCCCTGGGCCCGCACCACCCCCCGTCACACGTGCGTGCAGACACGCGTGTGCACACGGGGGTCCACCCGCCCACAGGAGCTAACAGATGCCAGGGCATCCGCGCGCAGGACGCACGCAGACGGTGTCCTCACGTGTGTGTACACGGGGGCCCTCCGACGGGCCGTGCACACACGCTCAGAGCAACCGCCATGGAGAGTCCGAGGCTGGGCCCCGTGCCGCCCCCAGGGAGCCGGGCCGGGGCGCCCGAAACCCCCACAGGCTGGGCAAGGCGGCGCTGCGACTCCCCTCCACACCCGCACTCACGGGAGGGCTGAGATCAGGCAGGGCCACTTGGAGACCATGGCTCCAGCCCCGGACCTGCCGGTGGCCATGTGGGCCCCCAGGGGTGGGGGAGGCAGCTGGAGGACCATCTGTGTTTGTGGTCAGCTCTGGGCTCCCTTTCCTCGCCGGCCGAGGGTCACATCACCTGTGCCGACGGCCAGCCCTGCTGGGGTCCCGGCCTCCCCGCTCAGCACCCCTCAGGACAGAGCTCCACGCAGGGCACTGACGAAGAGGTCCAGTGGGTGGACGCTGCCTGTGTCGGGAGCTTGGCACGCAGTGGACACAGGTAGCCTGGGGGCTGACACTCGTCCACCAACGAGGGTTTGTAGGAGGGGACACGGCGTCCAGTCTGACGCAAAAACTGGGGCTGGTGTGCCTTTAATGCTCTCCCAGAATCCCGTCTCCAAGTTTAGCTCCAAACAGCAAGTAGAGGGGAAGAAATGGGAAACAGCTGGAAAGGCTGACAACGTGACTCCCTTTTTTTCCCTCAAAATACGATAAAAATAGTGCCATAGACAAGTTCGTTTTCTAGGCAATGTTATTTTAGGCAGCGTGTATTAATGGCATGAGAATTAGTGCAAATTAAGTAATTAGGCTAAGGCTGGCAGCTGGGCTGACAGGCACGGTGCTCCTGGGTGCCCGGGATGGCCGGACGTCTGGGGGCGCTGGTCCCATCCTGGGCAGTTCGTCTAGGGATGCGTCCTCTGAGCATCGCCAGAGAAGGCCCCGAGCCCGGCAGGATGCTGGGCAGACCCACCAGGCCAGGAGACCCAGGGCCTGCACCCCCAGAGCCTGCTCCCCTTGAGATGTCCTGGGGGCACCTCCCCGGCGGGAGACAGCCCCCGCCCTCCAGGGGCGACCGGTGGGGTGGCCCAGTTCCTGGAGATCGCTGGTTCCCGTCACAGACAAGGAAACTGAGGCTCAGAGGGGGAAGCTGAGTCCTGAGCTGCTGAACCAGGCCCGCCCCACCCACCTGCACACCTCCCCAGGTCTCAGGAGGGCAAGTCTTGGTGGGACCCCTGCCAGGAGGCGAGGGTGGCGGCTTCTGAGCACATGCTGGCCGTGCACGGCCTCTCCTGGGGTCCTCGGGGCACTCCCATCTCTGTGAGGCCGTGGGGCCCAGGGCCAGCCCTGGGGGGTGCAGGAAGCCCTTCCCCAGCACAGGGGCACTGCCCGCCGCATGGGTCTCACCCTGGGGTTGCTTCAGTCCGCGCTCCCGGGGCCTTCGGGAAGCGTCTTGGGGAGTACAGGGGAGGACAGTCAGAGGGTGTGGGTGACCCTGAGAGGTGCCGTCCAGCCCTCAGTCCATCCACGCCTAAGGGGGGATGGAACCTCGAGACGGTCATCCTGAACCCCTGGAGTCATCCTGAACCCCTGGCACTGCCTGGAGGCTGCCCTGCAGGATCCCCGGCACCCGTGGGTGCTCCGAGGGACTAGCTCGGGGATGAAGAGACCTCAGAACACAGGTGTCGGTGGGGGCTGGTGCATGAGGTTGTAGGCGACCTGGAAGGTGAGACACGGGGCTTTGTGGTAGGACCTCAGCAACATTTGTTAAAGCAACAGACTCCACTGTGGACAAATGGTATCTTCTTCCCAGCTCCCGATAACCGTCTGCAGCCCATACCTGCCTGCACCCCTGTATCTGTGTAACTCATACCCGTCTGCACCCCATGCCTATCTGTGTAACTCATATCTGTCTGCACCCTCTTCCTGTCTGCAGCCCTGTACCTGGCACACAGGAAGGGCTTAGCAAGTGAGCTAAATGAAAGCGTTAACGCAGCACGCTCCAGGCTTGAGGACCAGGTGCACCCTGACACACTCCGGGTTAGGGGTTCTATGGAGGCCCCAGGCTCCCGCGGTGACTGCACACTGGGTGTCCTAAGCAGGAGACGTTTGTTCAGAAGCTGGAGGTCACAGTGCGGGTGGGGCCGGCTCCCTCTGAGAGAGGAGGCAGCCTCTGGTCCAGGCCTGGCTCCTGTCCTGGCGACTGTGGCATCTCAGGGGCCCCCAGCTCCCAAGCACACACATCACAGGGATCTCTGCTGCTTCATCGTGTGGCTCCTGCCCAAGTCCCTCTTCTGAGAAGGACACCCATCACGCGATGCAAGGCCAACTCCGCACCCAGGAGGACTTCACGCTGAGGGCCACAGCCACATCCATGTGCAAAGACCCCATTTCTGAAGGTCACGGCTATAGACTGAACGTTTTTGTCCCCGCCATTCACGTGTTAGCTCCAAACGCCCAGTGTGACGGTGCTGGGGGCTGCTCTGGTGCGATGAGGTCATGAGTGTGGGGCCCTCAGGATGAGATTAGTGCCCTCATACGAGGAGGCCCCAGAGAGCCCCTTGGGCCTTCCTCCACGTGAGGACACGGCAAGGAGACGCCATCCGCGACCCAGGATGCAGGACCTCAGCAGGGTGGACGCTGCTAGCGCCTTGCCAGAGGTCCAGCTTCCAGACTGAGAAACACGTGTGCTGCTGGTAACGGCCCGGCCGGTGGTGTCCCGTCACAGGCGGACTGAGAGAGTCGCACTCTGAGTGCCGGGTGGACACTGTCCAGTCCAGGCAGGGGCCTCCAGTGACGGTGCTGGGGCTTGCTGTACTCACACTGAGCTGCCTCACAGGCCAAGAGAACAGGGCCCTGAGGCCTAGCACACCTGCTGCCCGCGGGCAGCCTAGGGCACCACACCCTCCAGCCTCGGGGCGGCTGCTCACTGCCTGCCCAGCCCCGCACAGTGGTGTCTCCCAGCATCCTGGCCTCCTCGAGGTGAGCACACACCCCTAACATAGAGCCCATGTCTCCGGAGGTGACCCTCACCTTAGTCTTCATCAGCCCAGCTGCTCTGCGTCCAGAAGCTCATGGGGAGAAAGGATCCCTGCTCCACCCGCTTCCCTAAGCAGAAGCTGCGTTTACGGCGTAGACCCCAGGCACACTGAAGTCTGCGCGGCGCTGGCCCCGCGGCCAGGCCAGCGGCCAGCCTGTCCTGCGTGTCTCACTGCTCCCGAGCAGCCCGCAACAGCAGAACGGGGTGGTGGAAACTGTCAGGACCGCTCTGCTTCCTCCCATTGACCCCCGCAGGAGTGAGGCCATGGTGCACTGGCCCTCGGGCTCCAGGGACACCAGGGGCTGCGGTCTGGCTCCCCGCTGTTCACACTCACCCTCCCTGATCAGCAAGAGTTTCATTCTAGAAATCTGTTGCCGACGGGGGAGCCTGGGTCACCTGTGCCATGGCGGGCAGCTCCCGGGCCCCCCTGCACCCCCAACACTTGCTCTGGTGCTTCTTGCTAAGGGCGCCCCTGGCACCCAGCTCCCTGGCCCGGCCAGCCTTGACCAGTGGGAGAAACAGGCCTGGAAGTTGGGGGTGAGCCCGTCCCTGGCCCCAGCTGTGGAGCAGCTGAGCTCATTGGAAACAGGCTGTGGCCTGAATGCCGCCCTTGTCTCCAGACTTGTCAATAGCCTCCAGAACCACCCGGCCTCCTATTGACTCAAGATAAGTTCCGGGAGGCCCAGAGCTGCCTTGTTTGGCCCTGTGTCCGCCGGCCGGGCCAGCTGGGCTTGGCAAGTCCCTGCAGCCGGGACCCAGCCCTGCACAGCCCTGGGCCGGGCTCTGTGCTTGTCCCCGCCCCAGCCCCTGTGAGCACACCTGTGTCTCCCTGCAGTGCCAGTGCGGACACACCCGCGTGCACGGAGCTCCGTCCAGAAACAGGTGCTGGAGGTGACATCACGTCTCAGGGCAGAGAGCACCCAAGTCCGCTGGCTCTATCAGTGTTTACGTTTCCAGCTCCACGCAGAGCCTAATCAGACTTCCGATGACCCCGGCTGGTTTCTGGCCCTCTGCACTCCTGGCCGTGGGTGGTGGCCCCCACCTCACTGGTCTGGGAGTACACCCTCCTCATGGCCTGGGCAGCTGACAGGCGGGGCTCCAGGCCCCTGTACGGGGCAGAGCCAGGTTTGGAGACAGGGCCCCGAAGCGGGCACGGGGGATCTGTGCAGGCCCCAGACCGGCAGGGGTGAGGGGGCTGTCCCCTCGGTCTGCGCTGTGGATTCGTCAGCTCTCCCCAGCCTCACTGTACACATTCAGGGGCTCACCCAGGAGGAAAAGCACAGAAGCTCTTTCCAGAACATTCTTTTTGGGGAAAAAAAAAAGCAAAAAACTTTGCAGTCCAACATCCAGGCAGCAAGTACCATATAAATCAGGCCTGTGGGCAAGTCCCAGCTCTGCTGGAGGGCCCTCACCCCCAGGGCCGGCCATGTCACTGGGGTAAGCGGGGGCTTCATCCTGCTTCTGCTGCTTTGGAAGCCCCGAGGAGGAGGCTCCCACTCCCCATCAGACACCTGCGCCCTTAAACAGAGCAGCAGCCCCGGAGGCTCCTCAGACCCGCTGGGGGTTCTGCTCAAGCAGCAGCCCCTCCCCTCCACGTGGGGCGCCGTGACCCCCAGCGCCATGCCCCAGAGGCCAGACCTCAGGGAGGCGTCCCCGCAGCATCCCAGCTTTATTGACGCAAGAAGAGCGGGCGACAAACACACCTAATGTCAGGACAAACAGACTGAAACCAGAGTGCCTGAGAGGTAAACAGGCCCAGAGGGGCTGTGAGTGGGAGGCTGTGCCCCCCAGTCCACCCCTGACCCCGGGAGCATGGGGGGGGGCGGGAGCTAGTCATCCCTGGCCGGCCCGTCCCAGACCAGACCAAGGCTCCACGGGGTCCCTCCCTGGTGACGCAGCACCGGCCCCAGGCGCAGACAGACCCTCGTCCTGCCCTCTGGACGCGCCTATCCAGGAGAGGCACGTTTGCCAGGATGCCCACATGGCAAGTGTACAGTGGCGCGGGGCCGTGGGCCCACGTGGGATGGTGGCAGAGCCCTGGGAGTGAGGTGTCAGTCTGCAGAGCCCCCGCGTCCGGGCTGAGCTGCATCGCAGTCTCAGGGGTGCGCGGAGGGGAGGGTGTGTTGACCCCTCCCTTGGGTGAAGTCTCCCCAGCTTCTCCGCTGGGCACTGGGCCAGCTGGCAGCAGGACGCGTGCACCCTGCAGGACCCCGGGTCACCCCCAGCCCCAGTGGAGCACACAAGGCAGGCGGAAGGCTGGTGGGGTGAGACCCACCAGCCACCACAGCTGACCTGGGGCCTGACCTCGGGGTCCCCGCCATCCTGTCTGGGCCAGAAGAGGCCAAGCTGTCCCAGAGGGGTGGGCCGTGGTCCTCCCTGGGGGAGCGGGAGCTGGCCAGGGTCTCCTGGGGCGGGAGAGCCCCCGCTGAGGGGGACCCACAGAGGAGTCTGGACAGCCCACAGGCCCTGGGGAGAGGTGCCGGGGCCGGGCCAGGGAGCCGGCAGGGGGCTGGGCCGCCAGGCAGGGGCCTCATGCCGGGATCCAGCACTCACAGGTATCATTTTCATACCTTATGCCAACTAATTACATTTTTACAATATTATATATTGATAACAATGATATGATTGCATTTTATGCCAAGAAAATAGTAATTCTTGATGGAAGGGACAAATAACCCAGGAAAAATAGCTTCCCAGGCTTCCACGGGGGGGGGGGGGTAGCAACAGTGACAAGGACTCAGAACTCATCCAACCCCCAGAGGACAGAGGTCGGAGCGGGGAAGGCGGCCTAGACCCCGAGGCCTGGCTCATTGCTTGACTGAGGGACACGTCAGTGAGAGAGGGAGGCTGGGCCCTCCTGGGACGGGGCCTGTGTGTGTGTCCACCACATGTGTGAGCTCCGTGTGTGCAGAGTGAAGCTGTGTGCACCTCAGCGACATCTGAATATAAAAATTGTTACTGTAATATTGTCTTCCTGGATTATGTTCAACAAAAAAGCACTTTTCTAGGGCAAACTCTATTAATCCACTGTAATTAATCCTTGTCAATCGTCTGAACTTGAAATCAAACAGCTTCCAATTATCTTTTTTTTCATTTCACTGAAATTCTATTCATAGAAATAATTTCTTTTCCATTTCAATTTTACCAAAAGATTATGATTTATTCATTGTTAATTGTTCATATCAGTTTTGTGATTAGAACTTCTCTTGTGGGGTCTATGGGGATCAGGAGAGACACCCACGGGTGAGAGGCTTGCCTGCTTTCCAGCCTCGCAATGTCCTCGTTTCCTGGGTCACAGTTTGCACGATTTACTGTCTACTTAGCGTCCAAAGCAAAATTTACCACAGGCAATTTAGTTGTACAAATTTCATTTTGTGTGGACGATTTCTACTATTCTGATTTAAAGGAATTGTATTTGTCTTCTTTTGTTTTTGCAGCTAATCCAGGAGGAAACTGTGAGGAACTGTCCGTCTGTGAGGCAGAGAAGCTGGGAGGGTGCAGGAGGGCGGGAAGGGGCGGAGGGCGTCGTGAAGGCAGGCAGCACGTTCTCCGGGCCCGTGCGGATGGCACGCCGCCGCCACCCCGCTTAGCGGTGACCTTCACTCAGGGCTCTGGGTGGGGACCCAGGGCCGGACTCCGACACTTCTCGCCCGCGAGGGGTGAGGGGCTGCCGGGGTCAGGGGGGCATGGGCGGTGGACAGTGACCACAGGACACCCTAGCTCGGAGACCCCAGCCTGGACGCCACAGCAGCTGGAGTCCGAGCAGCCACTCCAAGGGGCCCCTGGATGGCCCTTTCCCGCCCCCAGCCTGGAGGGGGGTTTCTGCTGCATTAGCTCGTGGCCCCATCCCCAGGCCCTTCCCGAGTGCAGTGACTCGGATTCTAAGTCCATCACCAGAGAATCAAGGAGCCAGCGCCCGTGGGGGCCCTCCCCTGCCTCCTGTGTGGCTGAGGTCCTGCTGATCAGGGGCAGAGGAGCCTTCCACCTGCTGTGCCGTGGACGCCGTCCTGAGGCGTCCAGCCACACCTCTGCAGACCCAAGCTTCGTGACAGCCCCTGAGATCAAGCAAAGCTGGAGGCGCACGGGGCCCAGGGTGCTGGGAGTGAGCCCCAGGACAGCAGGGTCCAGGCTAGAGGGCTTCCGTTCAGCCGCACAAGAGGCTTGGAAAGGTGGGAAGAGAAAGATGTGGGTCCCAGGTCAGGGGACACACAGCCACAGGGGACCACCCAACGCGGACAGCCTCCGACCAGGGTTCCAGCTCCCGGCCTGGAGAGAAGATCAGGTAGGGTCGCTCTCCTGCCTCCGCCCTCTGCCCTCTGCCCCCGCCCCCGCCCCTCCCCCCTCCCCCTGCCCCTGCCCCCTACCTCCTGCCCTCTGCCCCCTGCCTTCTGGTCCCTGCCCTCTGCCCCCGTCCCCTGCCCCCTGCCCTGCCGCCAGCCCCAGGCCCTCGTTTTGGAAGAATCTGGGTGACTGCATTGCACAAGGGCAGATGGAGACAGGAAGGGACCCAGGGTGTTTGGCTGACAGCTCAGCTGCTCAGGACTGGAGACTCACCAGGGGTGCGGGCACAGCGCCCACAGGGAAAGCCCCTGGGAGGAGCACGAGATGCCAACGAGCTCCCGATCATTCCTCCTGGGTGGACGCGAGGTGCCGGGAGTGACGCCACGAGGGAGGGGAGGCCGCATTCGATCTCCGCGGCGTGTGTCTCCATGTGCCGCGTCCCGCACGCCCCAGGCCCTCCAAGCCCCGAAGACCAGCCAGCCAGGGCGCTGGAGACGGAGGCCCGGGGCGAAGGGCCACGGCGAGGCCCACGTCTCCCCCCTGGACTGTGGAGGCCACGCGGGGCCCCCCAGTGACCTGAGGAGGGTCCCCTCGGGCCATCACCGCCAGGTCCTGTCATCTTCAGCAGCAGCGTGACCGCCTTCAGCCTGGAGGCCGCATGGGCAGCCTTCCCGAGGCTCTGCCGTCTCTGCAGGCCCGGCCGGGTGCCAGCCCTCCTGTTCACTCAGACCCTGACCACCTGCTCATGGGATCTGGCGGCAGCTTCATCACTGGGAGAACCTCTGTGGGGCAGCGGGGCGGGGGGCGGCGACACCTGATCTGCTGCAGGAAACAGCTGTCGGGCCGTGGGGGCCGCGGTGGAAAGGGGCTTGAAGCAGATCAGTTCCTTTCTGTCTTGAAGTTCAGTTTTCCCAAACTTGTGAAACGAGTCCTGCTCAGGGCAGATTGGGGGAGGAATCAGACCCCGTGTGCCGTGTGTGCAATAGCTCGTCGGCGGGAAGCCCACGCGTGCTCCGAGTGAAGACACGGGCAAGCCTCGCCCCCATCGCTTCCTGCCCTGGGCTTCACGACAGTCCCCGCCTCGCTCTTCTGCGTCCCTTTATCGTGAGCGCGCTGGCTCTGCCGGGTCTTGCTTTCTCATCAGTGGCCTCTGGCCCTTGTGTCCCGGGACGCACACCCTCTGAGCTGAGTCCTTCCCGGCGTCTGGGGCAGGGTGGGCTCCACTGTGCAAACACCTCACACGCTGTTCAGGCTGCCCTGAGTGTTACATTTGGGTTGTTTCCAGGTTTTTTTTTTTTGCTTTATGAATAATACTGCTGTGGACATTCCCTGAAAACCCCCATGGCCTCGGTTCGGGGACTTCTCCGGGGCTGATGACGGGCGGAAGGGCTGTCCGGGGTGTGCTCACTGGGCTTTCCCAAGATGCCGGTGCTAAGTGACCCCCGCCCAGCAGGGCGTGCGGGTTCCCGCTCACTTCTTAAGCGTTTGCCAAGCTGCCGGGTGAGTCAGGATCCCGCACTGTGACCTGCGCTCTTGTTTCCTGGCTCCTAACGAGGCCCGCTCTGTCTGGGCTCCTCCTGCTGAGCCGCTGGCTGCCGCTTCGGAGGGAGCACTAGTTCCGCTGACTCCCGTTCGCGTTGGTTCCGTCGCCCGGCCTCCTTTTTTGGTTGAATGTACACAGGTCTCCTCCCACCCTGTGGTTTGTCTCTTCACTCCTTTTATGGGGCCTTTTGGTGAGACAAAATTTCTTAATTGGGTTAGAATTGATCAGTCTTTGCCTTTCCAGCTGTTGTTTTGTAAATTGTATGAGAAGTCCACCCACAGACAGAGGTTGCAAAGATGTCTCTCAATAGCCTCTAAAGTGCTCTCGTTTTGCGTCACATTTAGGAATTTGTCTACCAGGGTCGTTTTTTAGTGTGAAACAGATCCTCGACCCCCTCGTAACTTGGGGTTATCTCTGTGCCCAGTGACCACTGGTCTCTGCAATCTTGGGGGCAAGGTCAGCGCTGTGGCCTCCCCCTGTGCACCTGAGAAGGATGGCTGGCACTGGGTCTGCTCAGCGCCTTCCTTGTGAGGACAGGGAGGCGGTCTCCAGCTCTGTGAGTGCAGAACCAGAAGCCGGCCGCCCCCGCCCGGCTCGGCGCTGCGCGTGGCCTGTTTGTGAGCTCCCTGCTCTGTCCCACCCATCTGCCCTATTCCTGCGATGGTGCCACCAGGCCATGAAGATGAAGCTACGCTCAGCTCGCTGTCGAAGCCAGTCTGCCCTTGTCGTTCAGGGAGGCTTAGCTGTTCTCAGCTCTTTGCATCTCAGCACAAATTTCTGAATCAATTGCAGTGATCCACCAAAAATAAAAGAAGAGATTTAGGCTGGTGTTACACAAACTCTGCGGATCCCTCTGGGGAGAACCAACTCTCGATTTGTGACTGCAGTGTTCCATTAGTCTAATTACTCAGGTCGTGGACGTCTCTCGATTTTTTTAGATCCATTTCCTCTGTAAGAATTCTGCGCATCTTTCGTCTTTCTTACGCGTATCATACTTTTACGCCTTTGTACATGAGGTGCTTTCTAAATCTCAGTTTGTCACTGGCCTCTGGAGAAGCAGCCAAGTTTTACATGTTGATTCTGAGTGTAGCAAACTTCCTGGGTCTCTTATCAATTTCTAAAATGTATCTCCTTGCTCCTCTGCACTCTTTCCACACACGATCGTGTCCTCTGAGCGCAGTGGGTCTTCTGTTCTCCTGGCTGAGTCTCCTTATGCCTCTTATGTATTTTTCACACCCTGCAGCTTTGGTGTGGGCCTCCATTCAGACGCTGCTGAGTGAAACGGGAAGAAGGAGATTCCTTCCCAGGCTCAGAGCGAAAGCTATAAGGTTTCTTGTGCACTCAATTAAGGTTAAGGAAGATTCCTCTATTCCTAATGGAAGCGTTTTTTGGGAATGGATATTGAACTTTATCAAACATTTTTCTTCATCTGTTGATGTGATCTTCCTCTTCTATCTATTGAGATAGAAGATCATATTGATTGGTTTTGCAGTGTTAAACCACTATTTTATTTCTGGGATAAACACAACTTGGTCACGGTGTATTATCCTATTGCTCCATTGATTTTTTCAGGGCCTGTAATCTTTTCTTGGACTGCTCCTCACAAGTTTTGTCACTGAGAGTCTAATCACTTCTGAAAGTGAGTTGAGGGTGTTTCCTTCTTTGCTGTGTTTGGAAGAGTTGAGTGGCCTATTTGTTTCCTGAATATTTTTGCTAAAAATCACCAGTGAAGGCATTTGAAGCTGGAATTTCCTAAGTAAAAGAACTTTTGATTTTAAATGCTTGGGAGTAATAGATGAAAGTTCTCAAACATTGGTGGTGAGGGTGTAAAATGATAACAGTACTTCGGATAACAGTTCAGCAAGACAATTGCACCCAGTGAGACCAGCTCCCGAGCACACACATCTACCCAGACAGGCGTGAGCCACGCCTGCTTTACCCTGAGGGCGAGCTGGAAACTTCCCGCTGAGCCAGCCACGGGCTGTGGTTCATCCCCACGATGGAATCATGCACCAGCGAAGCAGACACACGAGACTCACACGACGTGAGCGGGCGTCATGGGCACGGGGCAGGGTGCTGGGAGCAGACGCCGTGATCTCTCCCACCGGGGCTCAGGAGGAAGCAAAGCCAAGCAACGGAGTGGACGCCCGCGGGGCCGGGCATGGGGCAGGCGTCAGGTGCCGCCCATGGGTCCCCCTGGCCCATGATCCTCCCAGAGCACCAGCCTGGAAGCCAGAACTGTGGTCACTCAGAGGCAGTGGTCCTGGGCAATGCTCCAGGCAGCTCTTGGGGGGTCTGGAAACACAAATGTCCCTGGAAATTCAACAGTGGGGACTTCACACTGATCCACTTTGCATCATCCCCTGGTGAGGGAGTGGATGCCAGGGGTCCTCTGGGTTGTCCCTGGGCTGCCCCTCAGCATGGGAAGGAGGCACTCTGGGCCTCATCTCATGGGTGGGCAGGGACACCAAGCCTCCGAGAGGAAGGGCTGCCCAGCACAGGGGTCGGGCTGGACATCAAGGTGGGGGACGTGGGTCTCGCAGCCCACAGTCAGACAAGAGCCTCTTGGGCAAGACCCCCAGTCATAGAGGCAGAGGGGACCCTGGCATCTGGACGTGCAGAAAGGGAGCCTCTGGTCAGGCCCAAGGGCCTCCTGTGGGTTCCCCATCCAGCCCCTTCTCTGTGTGTCCGGCAGAGCTTTGCTCATCCCCCAGCGGGCTCACGAGGGGGCTGCAGCCAGCACCCTGGACGTCACCGGAGGCCAGGGCGGGCAGAAGGGCCCATCGGCCCCCAGTAGACTCCTGCCGCAGCCTCAGATGGCCCTGAGGGCATCAAGACTGGGGCACCTCCCCAGCCTCTGTAGCTGCGTCTGGGGCCTCCATGCACACCTGTGGCTCGGGATCCAGATTCTCCCAGCACCACTTGTCCTGGGCCAGCTGGCTCTCACTTTCATGCAGCCACTCCGGGATCTGGCTGTTTGTTCGATGGTGACGTAGTTTCAGGACCCACAGGCACCTCCTCCTGCAAACTGTGAGCCTGGATTCACCCCAGGGAGCACCCTGAAATCCTATTCCTCTTCTGTGGGTGACGCCAGCCCCCCACACACTTGGGTCTGTAGCTGGGACGTGTCCTCCCAGGGAGCAGAGGCGGGATGGTGGTGGAGGGGGCCGGGGGGCAGGCACTGGGGAGGGGGACATTCCTCGACAAGCGCAGGCACGGCGGCTCTGCGGAATTCCGGACGCGGCTCCGGCACAAGCCCGGTCTTGTGGGGACAGGCCGCCCCTCCCGGGGCTGACAGCCTCTCTGGGAGGCAGGTGGCCTCTCAGAGACGGGGGATCGGCCCCGCGGCCGGGGAGATTGATGGCATTCCTGGGGGCCCGCCCCGCGCCCTGCTCGGACGCAGCCCCAGATCCGGGGGCCGGCCTACGAGCCTCGCGGAGCCGCAGGCCGCGGCGAGATGAGCCGGCCCTGGCTCCGGGCCGCGGAGATAAGACACCTACACAAACAAGGGCACAAAGGCTGCTCTCACGGCCACACCAGCTGCGTGCCAAGCCCTCAGCGGGCACTTTATGGCATGTTATCTGCTCTGCGCCCCACAACAGCCCTGCCAGGTGGGATTTTTGCTCCCATTAAACAGATAAGGGGACAGGGTTCCAAGAGGCGCTGGGGTGGCCAAGGTCATGAAGGTTATAAAGTGGCTGTGCCTGGATCCCACCCAGGCCCACCTGGACAGAAGCCCACCCTGCTTTGCTAGAGCAATAAGTGGACCTTGTGTTCTGAAGCACACATTCTGGAAAGTGGAGCTGCTTCCGGGGAAAGAGCAGGGGTGGACACACCTCGCCTCCTCCCTCCGAGCCGCCCGCAGGCCCAGCCTCAGGATGCCGCCTGCAGAGGCAGGAGCCCAGGGTGGTGGGGAGAGCCCATGGGGTGGAGGCCCTGGGTGCTGTGCCCTCCAAGGGAGGCAGGTGGGGTGAGCCTGGGTGAGCCCCTTGTCCGCGCTCCCAGGACCTCCATCGCTGACCAGCAGGATTTGGAGATTTGTTAGACAACTCGGTCTCTGATGCCAAGCTAGCTGAGAGCTGGGACGCACAAGATACACAGGAATCCGGGCAAGTGACAGGGCCCAGGGCAGCAGCACCTTCATCTCTAGCAGGAGGATCTTCCCAGAGCACAGCGCCACCCAGGAGGATGCTGCTCTGGAGCCTGAGCACCTGCCACAGTCCCCAGGTTGCGGTGGGGAAACGAGGTCCAAAACAGACCCAGAGAAGTGACCCTAAAAGAGGAGCGGGGAGGAGACCGGATGGAGGAACTTCTCGGATGCCAGGACAGACCGCCACCGTGACGCCGCCCAGGCACCACGGAGAATTGGCACCCGGGAAAGAAAGAGCCGTAGGGATAGACCCGAGGGTAAAACGGAAGATCTGGGGCACAAGACTGAAGAAACCTCCCAGAAAGCAAAGCCGAAGGACAAAGTGGTACAAAGTTGGAGAGAAAGGATCTGAGAACCACAGACAAGCAGAGGGCCCAGGACCTGGACAGGGGCTCAGAAAAAGAGACCTGGCAGGGAACGGGCCACGGAGCCCGGGGCGAAGGGCCCAGGTGGGGCGCAGAGCAGGTCGCCATTCAACAGTCCCCACACGCCCATGACCGCGGGGGGTCTGTGAGTCCTCAGAACTAACTGTGCCTCGAGGTTTTGGAGCGAAGTCACTGCAGCTGGGCCTCCACGGCAGCCACACCACTCAGCACGTGACCAGCCAGGATGGGGCAGCCACGCCTGGCTTGACCCTTGCAGACAATCTCACGCAGACACACCCAGCCACACGCAGCGGGGCCCTGTGATCGAGGGAGGCACACCCAGCCCTGCCCTCTCTTCCTCCCAGCTGTGGGCCTTCCTCTCCGCGCGCCGTGACCCCTCAGCCACCCTCTGGGGGCTTGTGACCTGTGTCGGTGTTTCTGCTCTTCCCGGTAACTGTGCAGGGATTGTCCTGGCCCCTGTGTGAGCATCGGAGTGACCTGAGGTCCAGGGAACACGCCCTCAATGGAAACCGGACTGTCCTCCAGGAGGATGGGCCCTGCTCACAGTCCCCATGCTGGTGCGAGAGGGCACCTCTGGGCCAGCTTACCAGCCAAACCTGCAGTCTCCAGGGGCTCAGTCCAGAAGGCACCAAACCCCCGGAAAGGGGGCGGGTGTGACTCTCCAGATCACCTGGGAGGTAGGTCTTCCCTCTCCCGGGACCCACAGGTGCCTGCCCTTGCCCCTCCTGTGTCACTTTTTTCTTTTTGGCCGCTCCTCCTTTGACTGGGATGCTAACTCTGCCAAGCACACTTGCGCCATCCTATCCTCCGAGTTCTGACTCCCACACACAAGTTTTAAACGTTCAGGTGGTCAGAACTGTGAGTCCCCTCTGTGGCTGCTGGGCTGCTTGGCTCACGAAGCAGGCCAGTGCCAAGGAGCTTCAGGCCTGAGACCCTTTCTCAGCCAGCGGCACGGCAGGAGCTGCTCAGTACAGGCTGGCCCTGCCCTCCCGTGTCCAGCATGGGGTGGGGAGCACCAGCCTCCTCCCCCAGTGCCATTCCCTGAACCCTGGCCACTTGGGACTCTGCTCTCAGCCTGTGAGGAGAGCGTCCCAGTTCGGGCCCATGTTGCTGGTTCAATTCCAGCATGAATGAGGTGAGAGGACAGAAGGTGCCCTTCCACTGCCTTCCTTCCTGGGAGACCCTGGGCAAGTAGGTGCCCTTCCACTGCCTTCCTTCCTGGGAGACCCTGGGCAAGTAGGTGCCCTTCCACTGCCTTCCTTCCTGGGAGACCCTGGGCAAGTAGGTGCCCTTCCACTGCCTTCCTTCCTGGAAGACCCTGGGCAAGTAGGTGCCCTTCCACTGCCTTCCTTCCTGGGAGACCCTGGGCAAGCCGGTGCCCTTCCACTGCCTTCCTTCCTGGAAGACCCTGGGCAAGCAGGTGCCCTTCCACTGCCTTCCTTCCTGGGAGACCCTGGGCAAGTAGGTGCCCTTCCACTGCCTTCCTTCCTGGAAGACCCTGGGCAAGTAGGTGCCCTTCCACTGCCTTCCTTCCTGGGAGACCCTGGGCAAGCCGGTGCCCTTCCACTGCCTTCCTTCCTGGAAGACCCTGGGCAAGCAGGTGCCCTTCCACTGCCTTCCTTCCTGGAAGACCCTGGGCAAGCCGCAGCGGCTCAGAAGGTAACGGGCACTGAGGGGATGGCCCACCCCTGTGCCCAGGCGATGAGCCCGGTGCCCCTCAGGTGGGTGGGCAGGAACAGGCCCCGCAGCCCCGCCCCTCGGGCTGGACCAGGGGACACCCAGCGGGGATGCACTGCAGGCCACCTCCAGCCCACTGACTCCGGGGTGGGCGGTGTGGCTCTCACTGCCCTTTGCAGAAAAGATTGCTAAGGGACCAAGCCTCTGGGGGACTGGGAGCCAATGCCAGATTTGAACTTGGGGGAGCAAATGGGCCATGCCGGACGGCAGCCCCGATGCCTGTGACGGGGCCGCCTCCCTGTCCGGGGTGTCGGCCGAGAGCCGGCAGGTGCCCTGCTCTCCCGTGGAGGCTCCGGGGGCCCTGGTCCTGCACCCCGAGCTCTCTCCGCTCCTCGGCTCCCCTCGGGGTCTGTGTGTCCACACCACCCACACAGGGAGGACAACCCTAGAATCTGTGTCTGTCCCGTCCTGGGGGGGTCACTGAGCAGAGAGTCCTGAGGCTCGGGCTCCATGCCCTCTGTGGCTGCCGCGCGGTGACCTCGGGCTGCCGCGGCCCCTCCCTCAGCTCCTCTTGTCCTGAGGCTCCCTGGGGGCATCTCAGGACCATGCCAGCTACCGGGGGTGGTGGGCGAGGCCACTTTTGAAGTTGCTCCAGCTTGTGGATTAGGGGGCAGTGTCCCGAGAGCCTGGGTGCATGAGTGGTGTGGGCGTGTGTGTGTGTGCGTGCGAGCCTGTGCACGAGTGTGTACACAGCATCTGGGCGCGTGTGCACGTGTGTGCAGGTGTCTCCACCCATGTGTGTGCACGCACGCGGGGGACACTCACTCAGCTCGCCAGCCCAGCAGCCCTGACAACTGGAGGCATCACTCTCTTCCTGCAGGTTCATTCGCCTGGAGAGCAGCCCACACGCCCCACACCCAAAGAGAAAGTTTCTGCCCCAAGAAGGTGGAAGCTTTCCTTTTTCTCCTTGTTTGTCCAGAGACATCCACTGCACAACATTTTACTTTTGAGAGAACTCACAGTGGCCAGTGCTGCAAATTCAAGGGAGCAAGGAGTAGGGATGGGAGAGCAGCTGCTAATTCAAGCTTTAGGGAGACTTCTCTCCATCACTGAGATTTTCTGGTCAAGAACCTGGGCCCTCCCTTGCATGGGATTGAGAGGGTCCCCAGAGCAGGTGTATCCCCGTTAGCTGCAGCCACTGGGCCCCCCAGAAGGCTGCGGGTGCAGAGTGCCCACGTGTGCCCCGTTGTGGGCACAGTCTGGACTCCCATCCTCCTCATCTTCCCGTGCCGCTGACCCACCCCCTGCCCCCTGGGGCTGCTCGTGTGGGCCAAGAGGGTGTGTCCAGAGGGACATCCGGGCACGTGGACCCCCGGATGGGCGTCACCTCCTGTGGGGAGCAAGCCTGGAGCCTCTGCACCTTTCACCAACGTGGGACCCCACCCGGCCCCCCGCAGAGCCTGAGGGGCGTCTCTGGGCTGAGGGCCGGCCCCCCATCTGGGGCCAAGAAGCCACAGCACCCTGCGTCCAGCTGGCCGGCGCCCCCTCCACAGCCCCTAGCTGGGGCTCAGCCCAGACCCCAGGGGACTTTCTCAACCCAGCAAACCCCCCGGGCCCCACCTCCACCAGCTTTTTAATGGTTAACTAGAGTAATAAAAACAGATGATAATGCGGTTTTGATCCCTTATCAGCGTCCCAGAGGCCTGTGAAGGCTGTGAATACACCACTCAGGGACCCAGCCCGACCACCCTTTCACGTGCAGCCAAGCGGCTCAAAAAGGGAGAGAGCTTTTCCAAACCAAATGCCCTTTGCCAGTGCGAATTTCACAGTGAAAATAGAGTGGGGATTCCTAATCTGCTGTTTCATGTGTGACAAGCGGCTTTGTGGCAGGACAGGGGCCCGGGAACGCTGTCCCTGCATCCGAGGCCTGGCCGCCTTCCCCGAGGGAGCACGTGTGTCCCTGAGGGCTTTGTGCTTTGCAGGCAGCCTGCGCAGCTTTACCGTGGGGACCAGAGACTCTGAGCTGGCCCGCAGCCCCACCGTTCTGACCTGCGTCTGGTACCGTGGACACTTCAGCCCCCAACTTTGCGTCGGACCCCCAGGGCCTCGCTCCCCACAACACAGCTCCCCCTGACGGCGCTCCAGCACTGCAGATGGGCAAGCTAGAGGCGGGGCCGGGGAACCCAAGGGCCACCTGCTGCTGGTGGCCTGGGGAAACCCCGGGGAGATGGAGACTTGGGAGCTCAGTGGGGGCACTTTTATGGGGACACCTGCTCTCACATCAAGCTCTCCAAGTCTTAATGGCGAGGGTGCATTTTCCCTCCAGTTCTTGAGAAAGCATCACCTTCTGGGCATGTCCACAAGTCCAGGAATGATGAACATGCTTTACTGGAAAAAAAAGTGTTCAGAAAAATAGTAGTTTCTGGGTCTCAGTGGTCTGGCCTCCCGTCTGAAGACGCAGGACCAAGGGCAGGAGTCAGCGGGTAAATGGACGAGTGAACAGCCCTCTCCTCCGCGGGAACAGGGGGACCGGCCGGGGAGCCTCTCCTCCGCGGGAACACGGGACCAGCCGGGGAGCACCTCCTCCGCGGGAACACGGGGACTAGCCGGGGAGCACCTCCTCCGTGGGAACACGGGGACCGGCCGGGGAGCCCCTCCTCCGCGGGAACACGGGGACCGGCCGGGGAGCCCCTCCTCCGCGGGAACACGGGGACTGGCTGGGGAGCACCTCCTCCGCGGGAACACGGGGACCGGCCGGGGAGCCCCTCCTCCGCGGGAACACGGGGACCGGCCGGGGAGCACCCCTGTTTGGAGTCTGGGGGCTGCCAGCACCGTCTGGTTCCTTTAGGGTGGGTTCCGGGCCCCCAGGGCCCACCTGGGGTTGGAGCAGCCCCGGGGCCCACACGCCCTGTTCCTCTGAGGAAAGCAAGGACCCTCTCCGGGTCTGGCTCCTTCCCATTCTGCTGAACGTCCGCACGTTCCCCCCAGTCACAGCAGGGAGTCTGGGGACCCCGTGCAGAGCCCAGCGGTCCTCTCCACCCCTCCAGGGCTGCCTGGGCTGGGAGCTGGGACACGCAGGTGGGAACAGGGCCATGGTCCTGGCCCTCAGGGGCCTCAGGATCAGGGGAGAGAGGAAGGCGTGGACACCTCACCAGACTCAGGGTCTGGGCATCTCTTCCAGCCCTGATCCCAGTCCATGAAGGTCGGCCAAAGGGCAAATGGCCGTCAGCATGGGGCCATCAGGGGACCCTCGAGGAGGAGGGAGAAGGGGTGGGTCTTCCAGAGATGCCGCCGCCGGGACCTGGGTGTGTGCCATGGAGGGCACAGGGCCGTGGCTGTGGGGAGGTGGGCACACCTCTACCAGGGCAGTGGCTGCTGGCAGGGTCTCTGGACTTGCCGTGCCGACTGGAGCTCCTCGTTTTGGGGAGAGGACGGGGCCAGCCGCCCTGCAGCTGGGATGCGCCCTGGGGTGAGTGAAGCGTGGGAAGGGTGCGCATCCTGCACGGCCGTGCTGGCGGCCGTGTGCGAGCAGTCTTGTGGCCCCCTTCCTGGTCCTGCTTCCTGTGGAGAAGAAGCCCACCTACGGAGTTTGCAGGGAGGCCCGCAGGGCAGAAACCCCACAAAGGCATCCACCCATGTCTGCGCTGACTCCAGCCAGGCTGCTGGACCCCACAAGGCTCCTAGTGGCCTTGGAGACACCATAAGGGCCCCACTGTTGCCGCAGAGCCTCCGGGAATAAACCCAGTGAGACAGGCCCCCAGCTCTGTGGCTAGTCTGCTGCGGCCAGCTGCCCCCTGCCAGTCACGTGACCCCAGGGGCCCTCACCAATCTGACCCTCAGTATCCAGAGCCCAAGGTCTGTTTCTCTGCAAGGGGGTGGTTCCCACCCTCTGGGCAGTAAGATCCGAGCACAGGGGGTCAGGACCCCAGGGCCTGGGGAGAGTCGCCTGCTCTTGAGGGACGGGACCTCCAAAGCCCATGGGGAAGGGGCGGCAGGACAGCCCATCTTGCAAACAGAGAAGCAGGACACAGGGAGGCAGGGAGGCTCAGAAAAGCCCCAGGTGGGCGACTCCTGGGGAGGCCCCAGCGCTGGAGGGGCGCTCTGTGAAGGGACAGGCTCTGGCGCCCAGGCTGAACGCCCGCATCCGGGTCACAGCCTCCTTCCAGGGCCGTGGGAAACACTGCCGGGCACGGGAGATGCAGCCTCCCGGCCCAGGCCTTGGGGTGGGCCAGCTTGGAGGGGCGCAGGGCCCTGCGGGGAGGCAGGGGCAACGCCCGGAGTCGTGTTCTGACTCCCGCCCCTCCTTCCCTGGGTTCACCTCCTCAGGACTCTTCCCAGGCAGGAGCATTTCAAAGGGTCTCAGAGGTCAAAGAGGAGCTCACCAGGCAGAGAGGCGGGAGGGTGGCCTGCGTGGAAATTGGGCGCTCTGCCCCAGGAGAGACCACTGCAGGCCAGGAGGGAGCATGTGGCTCTGGAAGGCCCGGGAGGGGGCTCTGCCCTGATGGGGCTGGCTGGTGTCTGCTGGGGGACGGGGAGCTGAGGGGTGCGGGCCCTGCCCCCTACACCCCCCCGCACCCTCCAACTGCAGTCGGCTCAGCAGCAGCCAGCAGGAAGGACGGAAGCTGCAGGCAGGCAGCAGCTTGTTGCTCTTGGAGGGCGGTGCCGGCCAGGCTGCCCCACGCGGGTCGGGACAAGCCGCTCAGCCCGCTTCCCCCGTGCCCCTCCTCTGGACGTACTCCACTGTCTCCCAATGCAAGCTGAGTGCAGGCCCCTGGGAGAAGGGGTCCAGGAACTGGGACTTGGGTTGCGGTCTCAGGTCTGCCGGTGACCAGCCCAGTGCTTGGCCTGTGGGGACGGAGGGACAGGTCTGCTGCTGGGAGGGCCTGGGACATGAGGCTTGGACATGAGGGAACAACCAGATCGTGAAAGGACATGAGGTCCAGCTCTCCCAGCAAGAATGAGAGGCTCATAGAGCTGGAGACCAAGGTCCCTTCCTATATCTGAGCCCCAGTGTCCTCGTCTGAGCAATGGGCCCACAGCCTGTGACCAGGCTCACCTTATCAGAGATGCTGGACGCAGGAGTTCCCTGAGGACATCCTGTGTGGATGGATGGATGGGTGGGTGGGTGATGGGGGCATGGAGGGTGCATGGAGGGTGGAAGGTGGGTGGGTGGGTGGAGGGTGGGAAGACAGATGGGCGGAAGGTGGGAACATGGATGACTTGGTTCAGCAGAACTTCGAAAATGTCGAGACTGGCCAGGCTGGAGACTGTCGCTAGCTCAGGAGTGTTTCCTGTGTGCCTGCTGTGTGTCCGTCGGGACCAGAGGCTCCATGAGAAACAGAGTCAGGCTTTGCAGAGGGGGCTCCGTGTCGAGCACCCCGTCCTCCACTGATAATGACAACACTGGTGCTCAGTGGGACTGGAGGCAGCCGTGGCGCCCTCAGTACCGAGGCCGGCACCAAGGCCCGCAGAGGCAAGGCCGTGGTCAGACAGGCCGGGCTGCAGGAAGGAGAGTCAGTGCAGCACCCTTCAGCCTGGCCAAGGTCGCCTGTGGGTGGCCTGGGGGCCTGGCCCTACCCCTGTGCCCGCAACCCTGGCTGCTCTCTGAGCCTCCCTCGTGCCAGGCTCTGGTCGGCTCTGCGGCGCTTGTGGCACTCTCTGAGATGCTTGCTGGCCGTCAGGGACCCCCTCCCAGTGACGGGCGGGAGCGGTGAGGGGGACCCAGAGGTCGGCTCTGGGGGCTCTCAGAGGGCCGCCCTCACCTGAGGGCCCTGCGGGTCTCCCTAAGGACCTGCCTCTCTCAGCACCTCTGTCCCCGTGGCTTCCGCTGCCGGTGTGTCGGCCTTAAGCGAGGCCCTGGCAGTCCTTCCAGTTTCTGCGTCCAAGTCCATGCCAGAGACCTGTTCCCACTGTCCCACGCCCCAGAGGCCTGGTTGCACTGGTCATGGGTCTCCGGGCAACCTCTGCATGGAGTGTCCTTGGGGTGGCTCTTTCCTGGGTCAGGCACGGCTTGAGTGGAGTTCCAGAACTGAAGCCACCCATGTCAGGGAAAAACAGCTCTGCCCCTAGATTCAGTGCCATTGAAAGGACAAGAAGGCGACCCCACGAATGACTACATGCTCATCAGTTCTGCAGGGGAGGATAAAACGTCAAAATTCTTTAGAAAACACAAACCATCAAAACTCAACCAAGATGAAACAGATAATTTGAATGGTCCTATAACCAGGGAAGAAATTGTGTTGATAATTTAGAATTTCCTCTAAAAAATGAATCTCCCAGACCCAGTGGTTTCGCTAGAGAATTCTACCAAAAATTTGCAGAAGGAGCAACACCCATTTTACGCAATTTCTTCCGGAACATAGGCAGGAACACTTCCCAGCCCACTCCATGAATCTGGCATGATCCTGAGAGCAAACCAAGATGAAGACAATACGAAAAATAAACAAAAGCCACCGCAGACAAATGTCTCATGAGCTTAAGTCCAAAACTCTCTGTAAAATAAAAGCAAGTTGAATCCAACAATGCATGAAAAGATTTAGACACCAAAACCCAGTGGGATCTTTTCCAAGATTCTATTCAATGTAGAAAAACCTCGAGTGCAATTCAGTCCATCAGCAAGGTGAAAAAAAGCATGATGTCACGATATCAGTTGGTGCAGAAAGTGCCTTTGACCAAATGCCGCACCATTCATAACAGAAACCCCAGGTAGACCGGGGTGGGGTGGATTTCTTCAGCTAGAAAACAAGACAGGATTTTTTCTCAAGGTTGGAGTTGCCCACACGTAGCTGGAAATACAATCATCTACTTCTGGTCAGTAAACAGGCCGCAGTCCTCGTTTTTCAGCACCTGCTGTGCTCAGGTGCCGTCTGGGCATTTAACGCAAACGTGTCCCGGGAGAGAAACTCTCCGCATTTGCGGGAGAGGAAGCTGATGCGCTGAGAGGCACGCGTCCCCAGGCCCGCACCAACTCAGAAGGGGTCCACACTCCGTTCCCTGCGGTCTGCACAGCCCTGGGCCCTGGGGAGACCCAGGCGGTCCCCCACTTCTGCTCACTTGGCCTCCGCTCCCGATGCTGGACCCGGGGCTGAGCCTGCCCCGGACCTCCTCCCGGGAGCACTCAGGCCCCATGATGGGAACTGGGAGGCCCTGGCCGGGAAGCAGAGGGGCAGACGGCCTGGGCTCCTGGCAGCTGGGGTGTCCAGCCGTCTGCGGGCACGCAGGTGGCAGGGAAGCCGCATCACAGGGTCGTGGCCGTCCTCTGCCCACCGGCTCCTCTGAGCAGGGAGCCCCTCGCTCACACACGTTCCGTGGCTCAGTGACTGGGGTGAGGGGGGGACAGGATGCGGCGCCCTGTGACAATACCCCAAGAACGGCCCTGGGTGAGCCGTCTGCAGCTCTTCTTCCAGGTATGCTGGAGGTCCCGCGCCAATGGTAATTAAGGCCTCCGGGTGCCAGCTCGCCCACGCTGGCCTCAAATGGCCCCTGTAGCCACTGACTTCCTTTCCCTTGGGCATCTGCGGCCTGAGGCCTCCAGACGGCTGGGCCTGGAGGCAGGGGGCAAGTGTCCTGCGGCCTCAGCTCTGAGCACATCGTGTGGACGGGTCGGTTCCAGACGACGGAAGAGGAGCCTTGGGGCTCATCCCCTGCCCCTGCCCTCTCACCTTCAAGCCAAGAGCCCAATGCCCACGATGGGGGGAGACTCAGGACGGTGGCCAGAGGGTCTGCCTGACACAGAGCCGGGGGGAGGGGCACGGGGCAGAGGCGGGGGTGCAGGGAGAGGTGGGGGTGGCGCTCACCTGACCTCCAGGGACCCAGGTGAGTCTCCCTGAGGCTGCCGTTGGGCCCTGCTGCTCCGCACGGGGCCTGCCTTTGTCCGGCCAAGGAGGACCCAGAAACCACAGGGTCCGACCCCAGCTCAGCACCCAGAGCCTGTGTCCAGAAAGCCTCAGGCCTGGAGGTGGGAAGAAGGGCTGCAGCCCCAGCTTTCCGGGGACCGTCCTCCCCTTTCAGCCAGCCTCCCTCCAAGGGCCCCTGCCCACCGCCCCCACCTCCGCAAGGAGCGGACGGAGACCGCTCAAGGCAGGCGTCAGAAACGGACGGTGTTGTTGCTGGGGCCTTCCTCTCTCAGAGCCCTGGCTGTAGGGTGGGGACTCTGAACCACTTTCACCTCCATGTTGCCCAGAAAGCGACAGCTTGTCCACCACACTCCCCTCCCAGCCTCCTGGTCCCACTGTTTGGAGGGATCGGAAGGGCCCTGGGGCTCAGATGGGCGCATCTGCCCCTTCGAGACCCTCGTCTCAGGCTCCCGTTTAAGAGTGACCCATGCCAGGGGGCTGGAACCAAGGCTACTGAGTCCTGGCGAGGATCTCGTGCTGCGGAAAGGGAGTCAGAGCGGCTGGCTCAGGGTCTCGCCATGCAGCAGCGGAGCCGGGGACTCACCTGTCCCTTGGGCTTGGAGCTGAGGCCAATGTCCCTTCACTCGCATGCTGGTTTCTCAGCTGGGGGGGCTCAGTGGCACAGGCCCCGAGACCCTGCCCATGGTCACCGCCCACACCCGGCCCGGCTCCTTCCTGCCCTGAGGATGCCCCTGCACTCTGGCACAGGAGGACAGCCGCCTGACCACGGCACACCGCAGCGACCCAGGCACAGACACGGCCCTGCTGTCCTGGAGGATGCACATGAGGCGGGGGAGACAGTCCCCGCGGGGATGCAGGCGCCGGGCTTCAGGTAGGAAAGACGCGCACTGCGCCCCCAGCCTGCGGATCTGCCCTATCTGCAGCCCACCGCTTCTCAGAGCCCCGCGGGGCTGCCATGCTGGCCTTCACTGTCTTCACGGGCCTGCTGAGGCCCTGTCCCCCTGGCAGGGGCTTTGCCCAGAGACCCCTGCCCCCTCCCCCGCAGGAGCCCCCGAGCACCTCCGTCCTCAGCACCGATGTCCGGGGCCGTGTGGCTCAGCCGCTGTCTGTGGGCGTCGTAGCTGCGGCCCCCCCATCACCCCACCTCCTGAATCTCCTGAGAGCAGGGACAGTCTCTCCTTGGCTGCCCTGTAACCTTGGTGACAAACTCAGGACGCCCAGTAAATATTGCCGGGCGCACAGACACACAGCTGGTGGGCCATGGGGAGTGCTGTGGTCTGATCAGCGTTTCTGAAAGAACTCCTGCAGGAAGGAAACCACAGAGATGGCAGCGAGGTCGGAAGCGGCTGAGGGCCTGGGGTGGGGGGCAGGAGGTGAGCACGGGGGTCCTTAAGGCAGTGAAGTCAGTGCTCCAAGACCTCGTGGGGCACTCGCCAGAGCCCCAGGGACGTAAGCCAGCAAGCGAGGGCTGAAGGTGACCGCGCGCAGCACTTGGTGATAGCAAGCGATGCTGGTTCGACGGCGAGGATGCACGCAGGACGAGAGTGACGTCCGGGGATGGTGTGTGTCTGGTGGGAGTTTACACGGGGAGCCCCTGTTCTTTCTGCTCAATTTCCTGTAGACTTAAAGCTGCTCTAAAAAAATGAAGTCTGTCGATTTTTTAAAAATCTCAGCCCAGCGAAACAATTCTGCACCCACAGATGGTCACAGCGAACCCAGACGGCAGCAGACAGCGGTGCTGACACGGACAACGTGCACTCCGGCCATCGGGCGAGGGTACTGGCTGGGGCACCGGGGAGACTGGTCCCCACAGACACGTGTGCAGGTGTGCACACACACGTGTCCAGGCGTGCGCCCGTCACACCAGGAACCCAGGAGGTGCACGTGCATCGTGGCCCTTTCCTACAGCACAGAACATGGTGGGGGCCCGAGCCAGGTGCGGCCACATTGCAAGGGGCAGACGGCCAAGACCGAGGTGTGGTAGGAGCTTCCCGCAGCTGCAGCAGGGGCGGGGGCCCACCAGGGTCACCCTGCGTCAGCCCCGCAGTCAGCCCCCAAGGAGGCACCTGGGACCAGCTGCTCCCGCTCTGCCGGGGCCCCTCCCCGGCCCCGCCCCGCCCCGCCCTGCCCCTCCAGCCCCTCCTGCCCCCTCCCCCCACCGGCCTCCTCATCCCCTCCTCTCCATCGCCCCCCCACCGCCCCCCCAAGACCATGGCAAAGGCCAGTGGTTTCTCTAGGGAACTGGCCTAACTGGGCGAGGACTTTTTGAACCAGACTCCAGAGTGGAATTTTTTTCTCTCAAAATAGAGAAGAATTGGCTGTCCAGGAGTTAAAGATAGAATCCTGTGGCAAGGCCAAGGTCTGAGCGCCTGTCCCAGCTGGCAGAGAGAGAACCGGGGAGGCCTGGCCGCCAGTGCTCCAGGGGGCTGTGGCTGGCTCTGAGTCACCTGGCCTGCAAGCCCCATCCCTCACCCACCCCCCACCATTGGCTGGGGCCAGCTTTGAATCACAACTCAGCAGAAGACATATGTCTTGCAAGGGAGTAAGGGCCAGGTCATCTTCCATGGAGGGTCTCTGGAGGGCTTCCTGGAGGAGGGGACCACATGGAAACAAAAAAGCATGCTGGTAAGCAGAAGTCTACCAGCAGCTCAGGACCTGGAGTTCAGAAGGTCCGCGGGCAGTGCCTGGCGGTCAGCTTGGAGCCAGCAGGAACTAGATGTCAGTTCAGTCGCTCAGTCGTGTTTGACTCTTTGCAACCCCATGAATCACAGCACGCCAGGCCTCCCTGTCCATCACCAACTCCCGGAGTTTACTCAAACTCATGTCCATCGAGTCGGTGATGCCATCCAGCCACCTCATTCTCTGTCATCCCCTTCTCCTCCTGCCCCCAATCCCTCCCAGCATCAGACTCTTTTCCAGTGAGTCAACTCGACTCATGAGGTGGCCAGAGTATTGGAGTTTCAGCTTTAGCATCAGTCCTTCCAATGAACACTCAGGATTGATCTCCTCTAGAATGGACTGGTTGGATCTCCTTGCAGTCCAAGGGACTCTCAAGAGTCTTCTCCAGCACCACAGTTCAAAGCATCCATTCTTCTGCGCTCAGCTTTCTTCACAGTCCAACTCTCACATCCATACATGACTACGGGAAACACCATAGCCTTGACTAGACGGACCTTGGTTGGCAAAGTAATGTCTCTGCTCTTTAATATGCTCTCTAGGTTGGTCATAACAGCTCTGAGGATTGTATCTGCAGACAGTAAGGAGCCACTGCCAGCAGTGGAGTAAAGAGTGTGCAGGGTGCGATGCAGAGGAACATCAGGCCGGGGGAGAGCCCGTCAAGGTGGAGCCCCAGCTGAGATGTGCCCAGCAGGGGACGCAGAGTTGAGGGCACCGGGGAATAGTGGGCCAGAACAGGGCTCCCCACACCCCCACCCTGAGGGAATGTGAAGGGTCTGGTCCTTCGCCGGGTGGCCTGTCCCTCGGCTGGACTCACACCTGGCCCCGGCAGGGAGCTCAGGCCACGGGCAGCTCAGGGCCAGACTAGAGTCCACGGGGACTTCCAGCTGCCACCTCAAGTAAGGACAGATCCTCCCCTAGGGAATCCCAGGTGTGCACTCACTGCAGTGGAATGCGCGCACGTGCGTGTGCGTGCCTGTGTGTGAGAGAGAGAGATGGTGCATCCCCGCCGGGGGCCCTGATGGAGGCTGGCTCCTGGGGGCTGGGCAGCCCACCCTGTGCCCCACACCTTCCTGGGCTGTGGGCCCAGGACCTGGGGCCCCGCAGGCTGCACCCCACAGGGCCCAGGTTCCCCTGCCGGGCCTGACCCACGCCCAGGGCCACTTCTTCCTGCAGAGCCACATGGCCTCCAGTGCCAGTCGGGGAGGCGGCCATGCACCTGGAGAGCCCCGGGCCCCAAGGGCGGGCTGGGCGGTGGCAGGAGGGGTGGCCCCTGCCTCCCCACCTGTTTGCCACAGGCGCTGCCTTCCCAGCAACTGCGCTGCCCGGACCCCTTGATTGGGCGTCCGGGGCTCCCCAGTGTCCTGCCTTCATTCCAGGGGTGGGGGCAGGAGGAGGGTTGGCCCATGTGGACTTCATAGGCAGGTCCCCAGGAGGCTGATACCCCCGATACAGTGTCCTGACCTCGGTGTCAACCTCCCCAGGGGCTAAGGGGCCGAACTAGCCCTCTGTCCTGTGGAGCCGTTCAGATCACAGAGCACACTGTCCATTTGGCGGGGCAAGCCTGAGGCTCAGAGACCATCAGCGGCTGCTCAGGGCCACTCTGGCAGGAGAGAAAGGACTCAAGCCCAGGCCTCGTGGCGAGGGCAGGGCCTGAGAGCCCAGGGTGCCAGGCGGGGCCACGGGCACGCACCTGAGGGGCAGAGGAGTGAGGTGGGGCTGCGGGCACTGCAGAGCCCTGAGCCAAGGGCCTTGAGAGAAGGCCCCCCACAGACCGACTGAGGCCTGGCCACTTGTTCCCCGTCAGGACTGGACCCTGAGGCCACTCTGGCCGGCCAGGCCCACCTGCCCATCTCCAAAGCCCCAGACAGGACCCCACCTGTCGACACCACGACCCACACTTGGGGGGACGCCAAGGCCTGAGAAGCCGGGTCTCTAAGCTGTGAGTGCTCCTGGCCCCGACAGGCGGGGGTCCAGCCATGAGCACCTCCAAGATCAGGGTCAGCAGGAGATGCTCCCGCCCGTCCAGAAAGCCGGGTCAGGTGGCCTCTGGATCAGGGTCAGCAGGAGATGCTCCCGCCCGTCCAGAAAGCCGGGTTAGGTGGCCTCTGGATCAGGGTCAGCAGGAGATGCTCCCGCCCGTCCAGAAAGCCAGGTCAGGTGGCCTCTGGATCAGGGTCAGCAGGAGATGCTCCCGCCCGTCCAGAAAGCCGGTTAGGTGGCCTCTAGATCAGGGTCAGCAGGAGATGCTCCCACCCGTCCAGAAAGCCGGTCAGGTGGCCTCTAGATCAGGGGGTTCTCTAGTCACTAGGTCACGTCCGACTTTCACGACCCCCTGGACTGTACCACGCCGGGCTCTTCTGTCTGTGGGATTCTCCAGGCAAGAAGACTGGAGTGGGTGGCCATTTCCTTCTCCCGATCAGGATGGGGTTTGCAGATCATAGCCCCAAGGTCAACAGATTTATACCTATTTTGTCAAATAAAGTTTGACAGGAACACAGCCTGAAAGCCTAAATATTTCCTGCCTGCCTGGGGAGCAAAATGTGAACTAATGAAGAAGTGATGAGTTACATGTATTGATTCGCTTTCAAGAAACAACCTTACTGAGGTATCGTTTTCGTACAATGAACTGCACATACTTAAAATGTCAAACTGGTAAGCGACCTCTGCCTGTGTATACTGCTTGTCCATAAACATATCTGGGCAACCATCCTCACAATAAAGTCACGGACAGGCTATCGCCCTGTGAGTCCGCATTTCCTAGGGTCTATGAAAATGGAATCACGTGATGAGAAGCTTTTCCTTCTGGCTCCTTCCACTGTAACTGGGCTAACTCACAGAAGCCCCAGCTTCCTCAAGGCTGCCGCTTGCTCTGCAGGTCTGCCCTTTCTCTCTCGCCTCGTGCCGTGGGATCTGAAGTGCGCCTCTGACGGGCCTCTCTGTATTTATCCTTCTCAGACCCTTACTGTCACTTGTCAGCCTTGGGAGGTTTTCAGCCGCTGCCTCTTCCAATACTTCCCTTCTCTCTGTAAAGCACTGGCTCCTTTCCCGCAGGCGTCGTCTGCTGAACGGTGTCCCACATTCCTCCGTGGCTCCGTTCATTTTCCTCCCTGTTTTTCTCCCTTTTATTTGGGTTACACAACTGGTGCTCCTCTATCTTCGAGTTCACTGACTCTTTCTTCTGCCGGCTCAGATCTGCTGTGGGGCCTCTCTCGTGAGTCACTCATTTTGGTTATCAGAGTTCCGACTTGCGACTTGAGTCGGCTCTTTCTGATGTTTCTACCTTCTCTGATAGTTTGTATCTTGTAAGTCATTATCACCACGCCTCCCTTAAGCCCTTCAGCACGGCACATGTCTGTGGTAGCTCCCTGAACACCTTGGTCTGCGAAGCACAGTATCTAGGCTTCCTCCCCGTAAGGCCCCTCTGTCACTGCAGAGGGTGCAGCCTCAGCTTGCCCACAGCCTAAACGACCGCCAAGGGAGACAGGCTTCAGCCAGCTCTCTGGCTGTCTTTTTCCGTCATCTCCGCACTAAACCTCAGGCTCGTCCGCCTCTGCTGGTGTCACACTGATCTGCTGCTGGCTGATGACTCTGTTGTTTTCAGTGATGTCCTGGAGCATAAGCTGCTCTGTAGTCCGATCCAAATAAGGCCAGACCCGCCGGCAAGGGAGAGCTGTTGGCAGCCTTTGGAGCTTGCTCTGACCCTCCCCTGAGCAGAAGTTCTGTGCTATGGAGCAGGACCTGGGGGTGGAAGGGCTCACACTTCACCAGCTACCCCACCCAGGTCACTCCCACAGAGAGCTTCGGGAAGGCAGGAGCAGTAAGGGTGTGTCCATTACCCGGTCCCGACCGCTGGCGGCTCAGAGGTCAGCAGGCTGGGCTGCGCCAATGCATGTTGGTCTGAACACACCCAGGTCACCCATCCTCACCCATCCTACCAGGACCTTGGGAGCTGACCCCCAGCTGCTGACCCCCCAGGACAGCCCTCCGGCAGCATGGAGCTCGAGGGGAGAAGCTCTGCACTCTGCACCTGCCTCTCTGCCTGGATTTGCCCTGCAGAGCCGTGGCTGGAGCAGGAGGTCAGGGGCCCCTGCCCAGCTACCATCTGGCTGAGCTCTTCTGAGGTCCCTTCCTGGGAGGTGGGTCTGCTGGGTCCACATGGAAGCTGGTCGTCTCAGAAAGCTGGAGGCAATGGCTCTCCTGCAGCTCAGAGCCCTGGGTCGGGAGTGACTCCCAGCTCGAGTCTCACAGCCTCACTCCGCTTGCCAAGTTCTGAAGATACTGTGGAATGAGTGGCTCCCTTTGGTCAGTCTCCAGAAACTCTGAACGATTGTCTTTGCTAATTGGACCAGCTTAATAGAGATGTTTGTCTGGGAAAAGTTTCCTAAACTCTTCACTCTGCCCCTCCCCAGACTCAGTCGCTTATAAGGAGATCTGAAGAGCGATCAGTCTTATAGATTTACGCCTGCTGTTTGCCATTTCCAATCCTCTTCATTTATTTTCTTCCACATTCATATCTGATATCAGTTTCCTTCTGCCTGCATGTCCTGCTGTCGTATTTCTCAAGTGCAAGTCTACTGAGATCAATTCTTTCAGTATATCTGGATGGTCTTTATTTTGCCTTTTTAACAAGATTTTTTTCTCTAGGTATAGAATTCAAAGTTGACAGAAATTTTATATCAAATTAACGGTGCTGCTCCTCTGTCTTACAGCTTTCCCGGTTCCAACCAGAGTCTGTCACAGCGCAGTCCGTGCTTTTCCCTTTAGCGCTAGTTTTGAGCAATGTGCGCTTTGGTGAGGCCTTCCCCAGATTCCTTTTGCTTGTCGCTCATTCAGCCCTGGATCTGTGCATCTGTATTCTTCATCAAGCTTCGAGGCTTTTCCGCCCTTGTTTCTTCAAATCTTTTTTCTGTCCTCTTCCCGTTTAGGGGCTCCAGTGACACTCATGTTGAATCACGTATATGTTGGCCCAAAGCTCAGTTACTTTGTTCATTTCTTTCCTCTACGCCTTTAATTTATGGACAGTTTCTACTGATGACTTCAAATGCACTAATCTTTTCTTCTATAATGTCAAATCTGCCATTAATTTTTTTTCTCCACATAATTTCTCATCTTAAATACTGTAGCTTTTCATTCCAAAAAGTTTGATTTAGGTCTTTTTCTTTACCTTCTATGTCTCTATTTAACTTTTTGTGCAGATAGAATACAGTGCAAATAACTATTGATGTCACCTGCTAACTAACACCATGTTAGTTCTGTGTCCCTGTCGATCGATTGATTTTTCTGCTTGTTATGAGTCATAGTTTCCTTCTTCTTCGCATGACTGCTAATTTTTTGCTGGATACGAGACATTGTAAAACTTACCATGTTGGTAATATTTTCCACTCTTGAGGCTAGACCTCTGAGTACTCCCCCCCCCAACCCCGACCATGCTACGAATCCCAAGGCGTTCCAGCTTGTGGTAAAAACAGGCTCCATTCTTGACTAGGCTATTCTTTTGCTTGCTTTGGGTAGCTTTCTCACATGCAACAATCTCTAGAGTTCTCAAGGACTCTGAAAACTTCTGGAGTCTTCTCTCCCTGCAATTCTATGTCCTGAGAACCCCAGTGGCCCCGGTCTCTCCGCGTCTCTGCTCTGCTGACTCAGCCCCGCTCGCTCCCCTCCGCCGCAGTGCGGGAAGTCTCACAGGTTAATGCACACTTTTCTGGAAGAAACGATCCAGAGGGATTTCTGGGTGCAGGTCAGATGTCTTGACCCGGTGCTGGCTCCTCGTGTGGGCTTATTTTGTTTGGGAAAACAGAAAGGGAAAGAGAAAAAAGACGGAACTGTGCACTTAGACGCCTGCACTCTTCACGCGCTGCTGATATCTGGTAAAGAATTTACACAATTTAAACAGCTGACCTCACCTCTGAAATGGGAAGCGTTCGTGTCCACACCCTTCCCACTCTTATGGTCACGCCTCTGGTCTCCCGCCCAGGACCTCCGATCTGGCTGGCCACATACCTGGGCTGCCTCGGTGTGCGGGTGAGCACCTGCCCAGGGATGAGGTGCGTCTGGAGGAGGCCCAGGTCGGCTCCCACCTCCCCTCTGCTTGTCTGCCTTTGCCTTTTGGTCTGAACCACACACGCCCCCCTACAGAGGGGGCCACGCCCCCCTGGGACTGTGCCTTCTCCACCCCAGCATCTGGCCCCCTGTTTGCACCCACCCCCCGTGAAGGCAGACTCAGACTTCTTTTAAGTCCGAGCACCCCCCTTGCCCAGGGTCTAGGGAGCGCCAGGATCCAAGGTGGGGCCAGAACCAGCTGTCTGAGTTTCTGGATCCCAGCAGGAGGGGAGGCAAGCGGGTGGACACCAGCTGGTGTTTTGACAGACTCAGGCCCGCAGCTTCAGGGTGGGGGGTGTCGGGGCGACTGGGCCCACAGCCAGGCCCCCCCACCCTGCAAGCCCCTGGGGTTTGAGCTGCCCTCCCCCACTCTCCCTCCCACCGCCAGACCACCCTGGTACTCACCCAACCTGCCTGCCCAAGGTCGGTGGGGGTGTTGGCTTTCACGTGGCTGGCCGTGGGCCTGACCCCTCTTCCCTAAGAAAATCCAGCACCCACCTCCCTCTGGTAACACCAAACATTCTTCCCAAAGGGTCTTCATAAGAGCAGGCAGCAAAGGCCTGCTTTGAATATCAAAGTTTCCCGAAGATCAAAAAAAAGAAAAAGAATGGTATTTTGGAAACAACTAACGTGCCAACTAATTAAGTGTCTGATACTAACAAGCTCCCTCAAGGAGGAAAGGATCCTGAGCCATCCTCAACAAGAGTCAGTTACGAGATTCTCACACCAAACAGCACAGGCAGCAAAAACAAAAACCGACAAATGGCTGCAACAAACTTTTAAAATCCTGCACAGCGAAGAATGAAAGCCGCACGGAATGGGGAAAGCAACGGTCTGTCTGATGAGGGGTGACCACCAGGGTTTGCAGAGACTCCCCCACCACAGCGGAGTCAAACAACCCGGCTAAACAGAGAAGCAGGCAACGGGTTTGAATAGATGTGTCTCCAAAGATGATAGGCAAATGGCCCACAATCATTTGTGAGAAGATGGTCAGCATCACTAATCGTCACAGAAATACACATCAAAACCATGAGATTAGGATGGCCATGGTCACAAAGGGCGTGGGGGCAAATAACCAGCTTGGGCCGGAATGAGGAGAGGTCGGAACCTTGTACACTGTTGATGCGGATACAAAATCGAGCCGCTGCTCTGGGGAACGGCAGAAGTTTCCTCAAAATTAAAAATAGAACCACCCCGCGATCCAGGAATCACACTCCTGGCTGCAAATCCAAAAGAATTAAAAACAGGATCTCAAAAGTGACATTTTCACACCCATGTTCACAGCAGCGTGATTGACAGCAAGTGGAAGGAGGAAGCAGGGACTTCCCTAGCGGACAGTCCAGCGGTTAATACTCCGCGCTTCCTCTGCAGGGGTGCCGGTTCAGTCCCTGGTCCGGAAACCAAGATCCCACATGCTGCAGGGTGCAGCCAAAAAGCTCAAAAGAAGAATAAATCAAAATTTCACTGTATTTAAAAAAAAGTGGAAGTAACCCAAGTGTCCCCCAGCGGATGATGGATGAACACAACGTGGTCCAGCCACACAACGGGCTCACTCAGGCTTAGGAAGGTATCCCTGACACCTGCTGTAGCGCGGGTGAACCTTGAGGGCCCGATGCTCACTGAGATGAGCCAGACGTAGAAGGACAAATGCTGCGTGGCCCTGTGAGGTCACGGGAGCAGCGGACAGAAGACGGGGTGGGGGTCAGGGCCTCGGGGAGGTGGGGGAGGCAATACTTACTAGCACAGAGTCTCGGGCTGGGACACGAGAAGGCTCCGGCAACGGCTGCACAGCAGTGTGGATGTGCCTAAAGCCCCTGATCTGACCCTTAAAAATGGTTAGGGCGAGGGAATTCCCTGGGGGACCAGGGGTTAAGAATCTGCCTGCCAGCGCAGGGAATACAGGTCTGATCCCTGGCCCAGGAAGACCCACGTTCCCCGGATGCCCGTGCGCTACAATCCTGAGCGCCCACCCAGAGCAGCAAGAGAGTGGCCCCTGTCCACCAGCTGAGGCCCATGTGCAGCCAGAAATAAACAAAGTCTTTCTTTAAAAAAAAGCTAAGGTGGCAGATTTTAACTGTGTTTTATAACTACAATTAAAACTTTTTCAAAGAGAGAGTTTCTCTTTCTCCCTCATCCTGAAACCTGAATCCCCCGCAAAGGACCCCACCTGTCATTAAACAAGACTAGATGATAAATGGTGACAGACAGACAGACAATAAAACAGACACACAATAAGACACAGATGCTTTGTTGCCCGGCGTTAGCGCGCAGGCCGTTAGAACCTCAGGAGCTGGAGGTGAACTTCCGTCTCTGGAAAGCAGACCACGCTGGTGGTGCAGAGGGTGTAGGGGGTTAAGGAGGCTTGAGGGGAACCTGCCGCCGTCAGCAGGGCGGAGGGGAGCGTCTGGGAGGGAGGGGCTGGGGCAGCGAGGGGGCTGAGCAAAGGGTCAGGGGGTTCGGGCCTTGGGGGGACGTGCAGGTCTGGGCCCCGCTGTGGGGAGGCGGGGGCTTGGGCGAGCACCGGTGAGCCCCGCCCAGGGAAGCCCCAGGCCCACTCGGGTCCACGTGGGGCCGGGGGCGGGGGCCGTGCCCTTCCCCGGGCTGCCGCTGCCCTCCAGGTGAGCCCGGCCCAGGGAAGCCCCAGGCCCGCTCGGGTCCACATGGGGCCGGGGGCGGGGGCCGTGCCCTTCCCTGGGCTGCCGCTGCCCTCTCCGCGCCCGCCTGCGGTCTGCCCACCTGTGCACTGCACGGGGGCTCGCGGGCCTTTCAAGGCCCTGGAGATGAATCTGTTCGCCCGGACTAATCCAGGCTCACAGGAGGCCCCGTCTGGGGAGGGTGGTCCCGACCAGGCAGCAGAGAGCTCACCTGGAGAAGGGGCTGCCTGGGCCCCGCTAATCCCCACAGGCAATTAGGGCCGATCGGGTTTCCTGCCCATTCGGGCCCAGCATTCCCAGGTCTGGGAGTGCATGGGGGCCTCTGAGGGCCTCAGCAAGGTGCTCTCAGGATGGGGGGGGCTCAGCACAAAGACGAGGAGACCACGCTGTCCCCCAGGGCCACCCGCCTCACCCACGGGGGGATCCGGGATTAGCCCCAGCCCCCAGCCCACGGTCCCTCCTGCCACCTTGACACTGTCGGCCCACCTGGGGGGGTGCAGGGGTCCCTGAGCGAGGACCGCGCGTCCCCGCGAGGCGGCGTGCAGGCCGCGCAGCTGGATTCTCCTCTTGGCCTCAGCCAGAACGGGAGGGGCCCCTTTTCCTCACCTCCGGGGCCTGATTTAATCCTTGAGAGGCTCTGGTTTGGGATTCTCAGGGTGCTGTCTAGAGGATGAGGGGGTGTCCTGGGGGGCTGGAGGCTGGGCATGCCCACTCAGCCCCTGCCCTTCCCCCGCATCTCCTGGAGTTGGTGTTTATCTTCCAGATTCAGAATTTCCAGGCATGATGACTGGTGTGAGTCAGATAAAATGCACCTAGAATTCATCATGATGGCCTCAAGGAGGTTGGTGGTCAGGATGGACACCCACAGTCTGATGCCCAGATTGCAGATGTCAGGACCAGCCAGATGGGAACAGGTCGTGCTGTAACCCCGAGTCAGGGCTGTGTGTGTCCATGTGCCCTGAATGTGTGTGTGTCCGTGTGCCTGTGTGTGTTTCCAGCAGGGGCACCTGTGCCCTCCCACGAAGCCTTGGCAGCAGGAGGCCCTCTGAGCTGATGACAGGAGTTACTTTTTCTTGGAAATACTGTTTATGTTAACAAGCCATGGGTTTACTGAGGCTCATTATTATTTTACTGAGCATTGGGCATTTGGGTTTTATCTGATGTGGGGAGAGGGCAATCTCTGAGAAGAGGAAACAGCAAGCAACCCCTCTCTGCAAACGTCACGTGGCCCTGACCCTGCACCAAGCGTCCTCCCGCGCCCCCGCCCCGGGCACGGCGGCCAGTGGGCAGCAGTGAGTCGGCGCGGGAGTCCTGCGGGAATCCCGTCCCAGTTGGCCCGAGGTGACTCCAGTTTGTCCAGGGAGCCTTTGGCTCCATCCTCCTGGAAGCCTGCCCCTCTGCAGCCTGAGCCCAGGCCCATGGGGGCAGCCAAGAGTGCGCGGGAGAGCTGCCGGCCAGGCACGCGGCCCGGCGGGGCAGGACGCGACTTCCGCGCAGCAGCTCGGGAGCCTGGCCCAGGGCTTGCTCCAGCCTCTGACTTCCTTTCTGCGAGAGCCGCACGGGGCCTGCCACCATGGTTCCCGACAGGCCTGCGGCATCGGGGCCCTGTGACCAAAGCACGCTGCCTCCCAGGGCGGGCACAGGCCTCTGACCATCCAGCATGGCCCCCGGCCCTTCCTGTCTCATGCGCCCCATCAGAGGTCAGAGGCCTGGACTTGTGGCCCCCACTGCATACCCCCCAGAGCACCCCGTGGGGACCTCCCTCCCGAGGGCCAAGGAGTCCTCTCTGATGGCTCTGGCCACACCAGCCTCAGCAAACGTCCGAGTGCCTGCTGCCCCGTGACCCAGCCTGGTGGGCACAAACAGGTGTCCTCTGGCCCCGACCGCCTCGGCCCAGCCCTTGCCGCAGACAGGTCTGTGTCCTGCTGGGGCCAGCAGTGGGGACCCTCGTCTCAGGAGCTATTTCTGAGTGCAGGCTGGGCCCACACACCTCAAAAACGCCTTCTTCCCCATATGGGTCCCCAGGGGTCCGCCATCACTGTAGCTGCAGGATGGAGAATCTGAAAGGCAGAAGCTGCAGGCAGCCCAGAGAGGGTAGGGTGGACGTGCTGGTGAGATCAGCCTGCCCCGCCACGTCGGTCAGCCAGGCCACGGCCAGCTCCCTGCCCACCGGGATCTGCTTTGCTGGAAATTTCTCTCCTTTTCTCTCCCAACCGGGAAACGTCCTGCTAGCCTCCCTGCCCTCCCCGGGACTCTGTGAGTCCACCTGCCGCTTCCCCTGTGGACCGGCCTGCACCGCCTGCAAAGGAGCGGGTGAGACCGGGCCCACAGGCGCCGACGCACACTCCAGCCACGCGAAGACGTGCGGGAATCCCCTTCCGGGCGGGGCAGGGGACGGCCTCTCTCCTCGTGAGTCGCTGCTTCTCTTTACACCATCAAGTCTCAAATCTCTGGGCTCAGAACCTTTTTAACTCTTAAAAACTTTTGAGACCCAATAGCTCTTGTTTCATTCTTCTCTGTAACGGAAATTTAAACTGAGAACTCCTTTCATGCTCATTTATTTGTAAATAACAACAATAAGACCATTACCTGATAATATAACTTTCTGAACAGTTTTCCAGAAAGAAAAACACACGCGGCTGGGAGGGCCACGTGGGGTCTCCGCCACCTGGCTGGATGGGACCCGGCGTCCTCGTCTGCACCACCGTCTTGCCGTCACTCGCAAGTGGCCCTGAAGAGCGCGCATCCTCAAGAGGACTGACCCTCAGCACACCTCCTGCCTGGAAGAGCCTCCGACACCCCGGGGGTCCCCGGGCCATGCCTGGGGAGCGGCGTCCTCCTCATTCTCCCCCAAGCCTCGGGCCTGCCCTGCCTGCCCTGCCTGCCCTCAGCCTCCCGGAGCCTCACATCTCACAATCGCTCTGCCCTTGCTCCTGCTGACGGCACATTCCTTCCATATTTCCTTTTGCAAATTCCTAAAAGAGAGAATCCGTTTGGCGTGCTTCTCTTCTTTGAGCTGGAGCCCCAGGTCGCAGTCCTGGGCCCGCTGTGGGGTTGGGGGCAGCCCTGGAGGGAGGGCCCCTGCCCTGTGTGTGCAGGAAACATTCACAAGTGTTCCTGAATAAACTCCCACTGCCAACAAGCCCGAGTGAATTCCGCCGGGCAAACCCCCTTAAGTCGTCCCTCTCCCACCTCACAAGGATGGGGTCAGGGCCCCACTGTGCTCAGCTGAGGCTCGCAGACGAGCAGCTCCCTGTGCCCGCTTCACCGGGGGCGGCCCCTGGGCACAGGCCTGGGGGGCTCTCAGCCCCTGACCTCCTCCAGGACAAAGTGGAGGCCGCAGGCACCGGGCAGGGAGCAGCAGGCAGACATCTGGCCAGAACGCCAAGTCAGGGGCCCGTGTGGCCTCTCTCTGCTCCTGGCAGGCTGTCAGCTCTTAGGACAAGGCGGGGGGTTGGCAGGGATGGCTGTCCAGCCCTAGGGTGCCTGGGCGATGGGCACTGGGGAAGCGGGGAGGCTGGTGAGCACACAGCTCTGCTCAGAGAATGCGGCGCCCGGCCCACAGCACCCGGCCGCCCTCACGGGAGGCCAAGAATGACAGCAACCAGACAGGGGCTCCTTGACTTGGAGGAAGGGGGAAAGGTGGAGAGCAGGCCCTTCTCACCAGGCATTCGGCTGAGGGTGCAGGGAGCTCGCAGCCCTCCATGGCAGGCACCCCACCCAGCCCTCAGACGGGAGCCGAGAAACGTCCCGGGGAGGCTGTAGGGTGAAGGGGGTGGGGAGGACACGCCTGGAGCATCTCCCAGAGGCCGTGAGAGCCCGCAGGTGTACACCCGAGCCTGCCTGGACACTGTGAAGTGGACAGGAGCTGCCCAGAGGCTGGAGGAACTGAGGCCAGGCCAAGCAGGCCGTCCACTGCCCTGGGAGGCGGCTGAGCGAGCTAGACTCAGGCTGCAGCCGGCCCTGCCCCTGTCCCCCATGGCCTATGACTCAGCATCCCCTCTTGACCCTCCCTGAGGAGGTGTCCGCCTGCTTTCTGCCCGGCCTGGCTCAGTCCACAGACCCCTTTCACCGTGCGCCCTGCTCCCAGTCCACAAGCGCTCATCAGCAGCGTCCCATGCTCACAGGCCCCCGCCAGGAGGGCAGGCAGGGAAGAGGCAGGAGAGCACTTTCCCCTCAGTGTTTAAGTCCCGCTTCCCTCAGACAGTCAGCAGCTGAGCCCAGGAAAGGAAGCCGGCTGCAGACGTGTGGAGAGACAGCCAACTCACTGCGAGCCGGACGCCCAGCTGCAGCCCGGGAACAGATGGAGCGGTTGAGGGCCCCGACGCCCAGGCCCTAGTTCCCATGGAGGGGATGGTGTGGGCGGAGGGCTGCTAGGGATGCGGCGTGAACAGAACTTGTGTGTGTGAGTGTGTGTGTGTGAGCATGTGTGAACATGTGTGTGTGAGTATGTGTGTGTGTCTGTGAGCGTGTGTGTGAGTGAGCTTGAGTGTGTGTGTGAGCATGTATGTGTCAGTGTGTGTAAGCATGTTTGCACATGTGTGTGAGCGTGTGTGTGTGCTTGAGTGTGCGAGCATGTGAGCATGTGTGAGTGTGTGTGAACATGTGTGTGTATGTGTGTGAGTGTGTATGTGAGTGAGCTTGAGTGTGTGTGTGCACACGTGTGCACAATGACCCCCCTGGGCTCCGACCTCATCACTAACAAGGCTCCCTGGAAAGGGGCTGAGATGCTGGGCTTGACCCTCATCTGCATCCCCAGGGCTTTCATGTGGATGGGAGGCCTTGGAGAGGCCCTGGACACTCTCCTAGGAGCACCTCCTCCCAGGGAGCACCCCTCCCCCAAGGAGCACCTCCTCCCAGGGAGCACCTCCTCCCAAAGAGCACCTCATCCCAGGGAGCGCCCCTCCCCCAGGGAGCACCTCCTCCCAGGGAGCACCCTTCCCCCAAGGAGCACCTCTTCCCAGGGAGCACCTCCTCCCAGGGAGCGCCCCTTCCCCAGGGAGCACCTCCTCCCAGGGTGCATCTCCTCCCAGGGAGCACCCCTCTCCCAGGGAGCACCTCCTCCCAGGGAGCACCCTTCCCCCAAGGAGCACCTCCTCCCAGGGAACACCCCTCCCCCAGGGAGCACCTCCTCTCAGGGAGCACCCTTCCCCCAAGGAGCACCTCCTCCCAGGGAGCACCTCATCCCAGGGAGCGCCCCTCCCCCAGGGAGCACCTCCTCCCAGGCAGCACCTCCTGCAGAAGAGACCCTCCTGCAGGGACAAGCTCAGACACCCAGCAGTGGCAGGGCTGGAGGTGGGGGTGAGGTGGGTCCCAGCCTGCAGGAGGAGCCCCCCAGCCTGCGGAGGAGCTCACTGGCTCAGCTGTGTCACAGACCCAGCTCCCTGTGGAACCCCAAGGGACCACGGGACTTAGAAGTAGGGCTCTGTGACCCCCAAAAGCACAGGGTTCCTGAGTCCCCCCATTGCAAGAGCTTGGTCGCAACACGTGGCCAGTGGCTGCCACAGTGGATGGTGCACCCCTGCCCTAGAAAGTTCCTTTGTCCATTTTGCCCAAAGCCTTTTTAAAGGCTCCCAGTGGGGAACCCTGAGCACCATGCCAGCGGCCCTCCTCCATCTGTGAGGCCAGAACAGGACTGGAGCCCAGCGCCTTGTTCCAACAGGGCTGCGCGCCCCCCCGTCCCTACAGGCAGGCCAGGCCAGGGTCTCCAAGGGCCACCACGGCGCCAGGCTGGGCGCCGGCCCCAACAGCAGCAGGGCTAACGCGGGCCTCAGGGCTGCTCCCAGTGCTGCTATGCATTTTTCATGGGAGCCAAATGGTTTTCTGAGCATCAGCCTTCCATAAGGTCTGGTCCTGACGCAGCAGCTACGGGCCTTTGAAGCGTTCCAAAGCAGGATTAATAAATCACAGGGTGTACGTTGAGGACACCACTAATGGTTAGAGACTGCGCTCCAGAACTGAGTTTGTGCAGACGAGGCTGGCCAGGGTCGGGGGAGACCCTGCCTTTGCTCCCTTGCCTGCAGGCGGGCTGTGTGGCCTCCGGGAATGTGTCTGACTTCTCTGAGCATGTGTCCACCCTGATGGGGAGAGGCTCCCATGGCCCTTGAGGAAGAGTCCCTGCCCTCAACGTTGCCTCCCACGTGGCGCCCCCAGCCTGGACTCCAGGCAGAGGCCCAGGAGGGTGCTCTTTGTGGGTGACACGGGGGTAATTTCCACTGGAACCCTCTTCAGACCAAGAGTACAGAGAGACCCCTGCACCCTGCTGGCCGTTACACACCAGTCTGAACAGCCGTGAAACAAGCAACCCTGTAGGCCTTCCCGCCAGACAAATCTCGATGTGGCCTGGACATCAGGTCACGATTCTGGGGTCCCTGATGAAATGGGGCTGAAGCTCCACTGGCAAAGACACCCCTGCAGCTGGATGACATGTGGAGGTGGGGGCCCTCTGTCTGGATGGCCCCCATGACCACACCCGGCTGCACCCCCACAGAAAGGCATGCTTGATGACCCCTTGGGCCCAGTGGCCTGGCCGCTCAGGAGAGTGTCGGTGAGAGGGAACATCCCTTGGCCGCTTGGGCAGCGGACGAGAGGGTCTCAGTCCTGGGACACTGGCCAGGGGTAACGTGGGCATCGGGCACGTCCCTGAGGCCTGAGGGAGGTGGCGCCTCATTACTTGGCCAAGCGCTGGACTCTGGCAGTCCCCACGCCTGCCAAACTGGCTGCCCCAACACAAGAATAGCCTCTCGGGCCGGGTCCCCTGTGGGGAGTCGAGGGGGTGGGGAGCTTTGAAGAACGACCGATGACTGGGAAGGGCAGGACCTGTCCTCACTCTCTGGCCCTTGGGGAGCCCACCCTCTGCACCCTGAGCACCCTCGCCTCCAACAGAGGTGTCACGATGGCGGCCGGGGGAAGGCAGCCAGGCTGGCCAGGGTCTCGGGCAAGAGAGCCACATGGTCACGTGGAAGTTTCCTGCTCTGACGGGTCAGCAGCGAGGGCCGCTCAGTCGGGGGTGGAGGCCTCACAAAGGGCCCCCAGCGGGCCGGACAGCACTGGCCCCTCCCAGTGGCCACACACGCCTCTGACTGTGTCCGAGCACCGTGGGGTCTCCGAGGGGTCCAGCACCCGTGACCTCAGCCTGGGCAGTCCCGCCCGGTGCCACAGTCCTCCAGGAGAAAGGCCTGAGCTGGAGATGGTGGAGAGCAGCAGGAACGGGGCTGTGGGCGGGGGGCAAGGAGGGGCGCAGGCAGCGAGGGGCCAGGGCTGGGCCCTTGGGGCCCCGGCCAGTTGTGAGCGGGCTGGGAGCCAGCAGGGAGCTGAGGACCAGGCAGGGGCCCCAGCTTCAGAGCCGAGGGCCAGCAGGCATGACAAGCAGGCTGCTGGGGCCGTGCAGTCTGGAGCTCCACGGAGCAGGGGCCGGGGCAGCAGCGGGGCCAGGACTGAGCGGAGCGGCCGCCCTCAGGCAGAGGGCACAAGATGGGCCGCAGGGGCCGCAGGGCCCGACGAGCCTGCTCCACGTCGGCAGACCTGGGCCCCATCCTGCGCTGCTGTGACCTCAGGCAACTCACCTCTCTGAGCCCCTGGAGGAAGCTACGGTGGCAGGGAAAATGCGTAGCTGCCCCCCACAGGCCGGCCTGGCAGGCCCCCTTGCTAGCCAGACCTGCAGGGCCTGAGCTCAGCGGGCAGCGGGTCAAGCCGCCTCCTCCGTGAGGCTGCCTGAGGTCAGTGCGGTCGCGAGAGCAGTTGCCTGGCGGCCCTGACTTTCTGGATGACTGTACGAAGTCCTCTAAGAGAAGTCACTGGGGGACCTCTGACCCCCACCCCTCTCCCTGCTGCACTGACTGCTTGGCCCTGGGAGGGGCGGGTGGGGGGAGGCTGCCTGGGACAAATCCCTGGGACCACCGGCTAGCCAGCCTCAGTGGGGAAGTGTGGTCCCTGCAGGGGACAGACATGGCCCACAGTGGAGGCAGGTGAGCCTGGGACTGGCTCTCAGAAGCCCCCACCGGGCAAGAAGCCTGGAGGACTGCAAGGGACGGGTCTCCTGGTGCTCGGGTTGTCCAGCTGCATGCTTTCAAAACTACGGCCACTGTGGCTGGACGGGGAAGCCAGGCTCTGCTTGGGGCCAGAAAAGTCCCCCCAGACACGGGGACCTCTTGAGCCTGCTCTCCCTGGACTCAGGGACACAGCACGGTCGCCCCACAAATCCTCCCAGAGCCTGTGCACCAGGCCAGGAGTGTGGTGAGGGAGAGGGACCACGATGGACGGACAGATGGACCAACAGGCGGTGCAGCCACACAGACAGGCCCCACCCGCTCCGTCGGCGGAAGGGACAGCTGACCTCCTGCCCTGAGCACCTCCGGGGCACCCCGGCTCAGCCCCAGGCACACAGCTGCACCTTCGCAGGCGGAAGCCCCGGTGCAGGAGCCCGAGGCCCTCGGGGAGGCTCCCACTCAGGTGCTGCTGCTGGAGCAGCGCCCGCTCCCCCAAACCCCCGGTTCCCAGCATCCAGCCCCCACCCCCTCGTTTAAGCAGCCCTCTACCCACAGGCCTGCCCCCAAACACACGCTGTCACTGCATGGATGAGGGACCCGTGCTCGGGATGGAACATCAGATGTCGGGGCTTCCGGGGAGGCATCGGTGAGGAGATGAGCAGGTCCAGCCTTGGGGCCCAAGAAACCAGGCCCAGCCTCCCCACCGCCGGCCAGAGGTGCCCCCGGCCAGCTGCCCTGCTGGCCCAGGGCCCTGACTTGCTGAAAGTCGCCCTTTACTGCCGCGGCCGTGACCATCGTCCGACGGGCCAGGCCCCACGTCGGCCCTCCACGCTGGCTGGAGGCAGCATGGACGTGGGGGGCAGTGTGAGCTGAGCAGGGACCTGGGCCTCCAGGGCCGGGCCTGCAGGCTGGGCCCACCTTCCGAAAGAGAGCCGGGGGCCAGGGGCGCACTGAAGGGAGGTGGGCACCTCACCTGCCGAGTCGGGAAAACAAGCTCCAGACGGAGACCCAGCTGGGCCGCTCCGGGCCTTGGGGGCAGGGGGCCCTGAGGGGCGGCTGCAGGACCCGGGGGCCCCAACGGCCCTGCCGCCCGCGCCGGGTTCAGGGCTCAGCTCCTGATATCTGTGACACGCTATTTGTGTAACCTGCACTTTTCTGTTCACATGGAAATTTTCACCTCCTCCCTGTCAAACAGAAGACAGGTTTTCCCCTTAAGTCACACCTGATGAGCCCCCGAAATCACAGGAGGGGCTGTGTTGATGAAAGTGATTCACAAAGGAGGCTGATGGACGTGTGAGGGCAGTGAGCGGAGGCTGCCCGGGTTATCAAAGCAGATGCAGGTGGGCAGGCGAGCACGGGCGCGTCCTGGGCTCCAGGGTCCAAGGCAGGCCCACCAGCAGCCCCACGCACCCTGCCCAAGGCCCTGCTGGAGCCACTCCCAGTGCGGGTGAGACTCGCCTGTCGGCCCTCGGCTTCACTGGGCCAGATGCCCTGTCCCGGGGTCCTGGCCACAGCCCTGACCGCACGGGGCAGCCTGAGCAGGACGCCCCTCCACGGTGGCCGCCTCAGGGCACACAGGCCCAGCCTTGGCGGCTCTGTGCTCCGAGGCGGCGCCGCCTTTGCACAGACTTGAGCCTCTCTGAGCTCTGCTTTCTCCCCTGTAAGACTGGACCCCTCCAGGACTCCTGTGGGTCCTTGAGGGACCTGGGCAGGTGTCTGGCAGGGAGATGGCGCCATGGGGAATAGCACGTGTGCTCCAGCCCAGCAGCCCTCACCCCCAGGCCGGGCCCTGATGCCCGCCCCCAGGACAAGGCTCTGCCCCGCGACAGCGTCCTGTGTCCGGGGTCTCAGGGGCGGCGGGTCGGGGTGGCTCAATGGGTGGCCCAGCCGTCAGTCTTGATCAGCAAGGTGGCTGGGCTTCCCTCCCACAGAGTGGACCCAGTCACCTCGAGCCCGTGGGAGGGGAATGAGTCAGAGTCTGTAAACCTCTCTGCGGAGCAGATGAAAGGGGCTGGGGGCGGGGCTGTCCCTGGAGACAGAGGTGGTCGCCCTGGGTGCTCTGCCCCGCCCACTCTCAGACCCCAGTTGGGGGCCGTGAGCCCCCACGGGAGCCCTGCCCCCTGCCCCGGGTACAGCGGCCCCGGGGCGGCCGCTGCCGGCCTTGCTCAGGGAGTCGGCCAGGGGGCTCCCGCACGGCTGGACAGGGACTGTGGCTCCAGGAGACGGCGGATGGCCGGGCCTGGAGGTGTCTGATCCCTGACACACCCCAACCTCCTTGCATTTGGGCGACTTAAACCTCATCACTAGTTAGCTGGGAGGCCACCAGCAAGGGGGGCTGTTTCTGCTCAAATTCAGGGCTAGATGCCCCCTTGGGCCACCAGGACAACCACGCCTGAGGGCAGAAAGGAAGCACCCTGCCCAGCCCCCAGCACGGCCCCAGGGAGGGGGCAGGACACAGGGCTGGCCCCCTCGGCCTCCAGGCCTCAGAGCAGCTTCCAGGGCCAAGGCTGTCGGGGAAGCGTCCACACCCCGCCCGCCCTGGGGCCTAGCTCATCTCAGCACCTGCCCGGCCGGCTTGCCTCTGGAGCCAGGCCCTCCTCTGACAGCCCAGGACCCAGGACTGACTGAACAGGATGCAGGGATCCCCGTGGTGGGGGACAGCTGTGCTGGGCCCCAGTTTGGGGAGAAAACGGGAAAACACACAGGATTCTGAAGGCTCGGTGCCGGCAAGGCAACATTCCACTTTGACAAGTCTGACATGGGTTACGTGCTACAATGGCAGTACTCTGGGCTGCTGGGTTAGGGACACAATCAAAATCAAATTTCACCTGTTTGTGTCTATTGCCTTTTAACACAGACACTAGCAAACCTGGAACAGCAAACGACTCTCATCCTGCGGCTCCTGGGCAGCTCTGACCCAGAAAATCTACCCCGTTTTAGAGTCAGGGCATGAAGCCTGGAAAAGCAGGCACCCAGTGCAGGAGGGACGGTGAGTGGGTGGACAATGAGCCCCGAGGAGGGTCCTGTTCAGGAAACAGGTGCCACAGGGCGGGTCACAAGCGCCCACGTGCAGCGCTGGCCTCTTCTTACTCGGGAATTTTTATCTAAACTGCAAGATGGCAAAGAGGCTGAGCCAGTGGAGCCCATCTGCAGGAGAGGCGGCTCCCATCTCGGGATGGAGTCTCCGGGGGGCCGCCAGGATCCTGCCCCTTGAGCCTGCCTCCTGGGGACTACGGGCTGAGTGCAGCTTCCCCCACGGCCTGCAAGCAGACCTGCCCCCTCCTCTATGCAGAAACCCGGAGCCCAGCCCGTCCATCACAGCCGGGCCCCGAGACCAGCTCTGTTCTAAAGGCCACATCCACTTTCGGGGCACACGGGATTAGGACCGCAGGTCCGAGTGGGGCCATCTCCAGCAAGGGGAGACCAGCCTCCTGCCGGAGTCACACAGCACCCCTGGCTTTCTGAGAAAGGGGGTGTTCTCTCCACACAGCTCCCACTGGATAGAGCCCCAGAGGGACAGGCCCTGCGCAGCGCTGGCCGCAGGCTCCTCTGAAAGGATCCAGCTGGCAGCCCGTCTCCAAAGCTCCTGCAAAGGCTGGACTGCCCGGGGTCCCTGGGGCCGGGGGCCACCTCCCGCAGGCCCAGCATGCACCCCGCATCAGGGTCAGGCAGCACAGCGGGTATTGGGGGCCGCACAAGTCCCCCAGCATGGCATCTTCGTCTCCCAGTGGGAAATGGAGGCCCGAAAACAAGAGGCACTCGTCTGAGGCCACGGGGAATCTGGGTCTGGCAGGTCTGAGAAGCAGGGTTCTCTGTTCCCCTGTTTATTTCCTGTTCCCAGGAGAAAAGTGAGAGGGGTTTGCAGAGGCTGTTAGTCTGCTTGGACTGCCACAGCACACCCTGACAGGCGTAAACACCAGAAGTATCTTCTCATGGACCCGGAAGCCAACTGTCTAAGACCACAGTGCTGCCAGGGTGGTGTCTGGGGGAGCTCGCTCTGGCTGGCAGACGGCTGACCTCCACGGTGTGCCCACGTGGAGGGGAGCGCACCAGTGCCCCTTCACCTTCTTACAGGGGCACCAGGCCTACTGGGTCAGGGCACCCCGTGACCTCATCCAGCCTGATTTCTCCCTGAAGCCTGCGTCTCTGAGTGCAGTCACCCTGGGGGTTAGGACATCATCCTGCGGCTCTGGGGACATTCAGTGAGTGGCAGAGTCAGATGGAACTAGTCCACGGAAAGCTCCCAGGCATGCGGCAGGCCGCGGGGCCAGGTGGGGATGGGAGCGGAGACCTGGCTCCCCCAGAAGCCGCCGGTCCAGGTGCTGACGGCCCCGAGCGCCAGAGCCAGCCTGCGCCGGCCCCTGGAGGGGCTGTCAGGTCCGACCAGGAGAGGACCCGGGAGCCTGTGTGGACGTGGAGAGGGTGGGGGCAGCAAGGCTGGCACCAGGCCCTGCGTCCTCCACCTCTCAGCTCACCCCCCAGATGGCTGCAGAGAGGCCGCATCTGCCTGTCCTCAGAGGGCAGGAGGCACGGAGGAGCCCACTGGTCTCCCCGAGTTCACTGCTGCACCGAGGTGTGATTTGCCCCGGAGCTCCTCCTCCCAGTTCACTGTTCTCCCCACAGCGTCCCTGCCGCAGTGGGGGGTGGGCTCTCTGGATCCGCCGGCCAGAGGCCCCTGGCCACCCACAGTGGCAGCTCCGGGGCCGATACTTGAGCCCTGGACTCAGTTATCCTTTGTTCCACCAAGTCATCCCAGCGGAGGCCAGAGCAACAGAGCCTCGCCTCGGGCCGGGGCCAGGCCACCGGGAGATGAAAGGTCACGCTAGGATGGCCACCCGGCCACCGGCAGCTTCTGAATGAGATCAGACCTGGAGAGACTTGGGGCATCCCGGCCGGCACTCGGCCGCCACCACCCTGAGGGAGGTCCTTGTTGAGAAACGCACGTGGGAAGACAGACCACCTGGCTCAGGCCCACAGCTGCCCTTCCCCACACCTCAGCGCCTGTTCCTGGCTGCAAAATGGAATCTCTTGGGAGTTGGAGGAGCTCGTCCCTGGAGGCGGCACACAGCAGGTGCTCGATAAGTGTAGCTACCTCTCAGCTCAGTGTCTCCAAGGCGTCTGGGTTCTGGCGCTCAGAGACTCTGAGACCCAACAGGAGAGGACCCTCACGCCGCCCCAGCCCCCGGCTGGACAGAGCCCCCGAATGGGCTTTCGAGTGGGGACCCTAGACTTTGTGCCCCTAGAAAACTCCTGGTGAGTGTGAGACCAGGAGTGCAGCCAGGACAGCAGCACGTCCCTGGCCATGACCCCCGGGAGAGACCTGCCGTAGGGACCTCCCGCAGCCACTAAGGCACATCCCACAGGGACTCCTGGGGAAAGGAGCCTGCGGACCCCACAGCATTGTGACCGCTATTTCCCCCACAATTTAAAGCCCTGGAATGTTAGCTCCATGAAGGCAGGGCTGTGTCCTGTCTTGGCTGGGTTGCCTTACCTAGGGCCCTGCCTGACCCTGGGAAGGTTATGGTAGCTACTGGAAGGGTGGGTGGGTGGGTGGATAGATGGATGGATGGACACAGGCTAGATGGGTAGAGGTGAAGAGCTCGGCAGCCAACAATAAAAAAGGAGCGCCCCCTGATGGGCTGAGTTCAGGAAGCCAAACAAACACAGGTTACAGATGTTGTGACTTCATTGACATAAAACCATAAGAAACGCCAGTCAACCAACCCGAAGTGACAGGAAGTGAAGTTGGGGTGCTGGGGAGGTGCTGGGGGAAGGTTACCAAGGGCACAAGGAAGCTGTGGGGTGACAAGCATGTTCACCACCCTGATTTTAGTGATGGGCATCCTATAGTGACGGTGTGTACTTAAGTCAGGATTTACCAAAGTATGCATTCCAAATATGTGTACTCAGATATTTGAGTAATGTCAATTTTACCTCAATAATGCTGTTTTTAAAAAGAAAGAAAACGTGGGATCAGGTGGTAGGATACTCAAAAGAGAAGGATTAAATCGGATTCTTTCCTTGTACTTGACACCAGAAGCAAACTGGAATGGTTCAGAGACATAAAGTCAAACAGGGCGAAACCATCACGCTGCGGGGCATCCCGCTGGCAGCTCAGTTCTCGGCCCAGCAAGCCTGTGCTCTGCGCGTCCGTGAAGCGCTCCGGTCCCAGCCGGCGTTCTGTCTGACCCCCCAGGTCAAGTCCCTGCCAGAGGAGTCTCTGTGCCGCCTTTGCCACGTCCTGTGACTCCGTCACTGCTTCAAAATGAAAAACCTTTTGAATAAGCAAACAATCCAAAAGGCCTGCAAGAAAACATGGATGGGTTTTCTATAATTTTTTTGTTTAAAAAGAACTTTTGCTTTGCAGAGAAATTAGAAATTAGATAAATGACAAAGTGAGAAAATACCTTCAAACTATATAATGGGCCAAAGGTTACTAGCGCTGATTTTTTTAGATAGCTTTTACAAATAAAGAAAAAGGCTAGCTCTATAGAAAAATGGGCTAAAGAAATGAAGGGACAACGCAAAAGGACATCATATGAAAATATGCTCAAAAACAGCAGGTAGGAAAACTTTAAACTGAAGTTGTTGTGTCGTTAGAATGTGAGCATTAGAGAAAAATGACTTAGAGGGCATTTGAACCAACTGGAAAGCTTTCAAGGATGGGTCAGTCAGCCCAGCAAGCGAATCCACGTTTCAACGGTAAACTTCATGGAATCGGAATACAGAGGAGGTATTTCCAGTGAAAACGCAGGATGCAATTTCAGGTGTGCTGTCAGTGTAAGATACGCCCCAAACGCTGCATAGAAAGGGAAACGGCTCGTTAATAAGCTGTCCATCCACCCCTTGTTGACGGGGACCACCGTGCTGACCTGGCAGGACGGTCGTCTGGGGCCCCGGCCTGATCGGCCTGGACAGACTTGTTTCCCAGGCTTGCGGCCGTGACACCCTTCTCTCAGACTCTTCTGCCAGGGGTGAGTGCAGGGCCAGGCCCTGACTGGAGGATCCAGGGGGCGGCCGGGTCTCAGCAGGGACGCCGGCTGCGGGCCCCTCGGCTGCCCCGTCTTCCCTCCTCCCCGTCACCATCTTCCTTGGTCTGTGTCCGCTGCTGGGTTTTGGTCCCTGCGGCCAGAGTCCTCTGGGTCCCTGGCAGGGGTGGGGTGCCCCTGCCGTGCGCCCTCCCGCAGGGCCCCGCCGGGCCACGCGGCCTCCCGCCGAGTGTCAGCAGGAACCACGACTTCCTCCCACCCCCGCCAGGAGCCGCCAGGAGCCGAGCGCCAGCTGCCAGCCCGCCCGGGCCGCAGGCAAGCTGCGTGTGAACAGGGGCTTTCTGGGCCGCGACCCCAAGGGGCAGAACGGAATTTTGAAGCGAGCTGGGGCCAAGGCCTGAGCCCGCGCCCCTCCTGGGAAGCCGTCCCTGGGCGCCGGGATGGATGAGGAGCGAATGAGCGTGTGATGAGCCAGGGTGTGCGTCTGACTCGGGGCCCTGTCTGCCAGCGCTGTTTGGGGGCCCCCGAGGTGGGGTACCCTGCCCCGTCAAGAAGGCGCTGCGCACGGGCCCAGAGGCCGGGGCCCAGGCTCCCCGGGGGGTCTCTGCTTCTTTCCCTGCCGCCCGAGTCTGTCCGGCCCCAGCTCCCAGCTGGGCGGAAGCTGGGGACACTCCGGGGACCCTCTGCCCCCTCAGCCCCGAGGTGGACTGTGCTGCTGCTCCAGGGATGAGCGGGCCCCGGGGGGTGCTCTGTGCTGCCCCCCAGGAGACACCGGGGTCTCAGCGCTGCGGCGGCATGGGGACCACCTCACTCAGAGCATGTGGAGCAGTCAGAGCCTGGGCTCCTGGGCTCTGGGGCCAGGACAACCTGCTAACGTGAGGGTGTCGCTTAGCCCCCTCCCTTCCAGGCTGAAGGACGGGCCAGCCTCCCTGGGAAAGACAAAGGCATTTAGTCATTTCCCTGAAGGCGTGCATCCAGCGGCCCCGTCCTAAATAAACAGACATCTTGCCCAGTGTGCTGACATTTCCAGACGCGCACTGTGCCCCACGCAGCCAGGGGCCCTCTCAGGAGGGGAGCATCAAGCCTGCCTGCAGGTGACCATCTTGGGGTCACCCGGCAGGACACCCGGGGTCTCACCCTCAGCCTCACCCCGCCCCACCCTGCAGAGCCCCTATAATTTGGAGTGACATCACCCCCGTCTTAGCCGAGTCAGATGAAAAGTCCCGTTCACAGGAGAAGGGTAAAGTTTGTGGCGATCCCAAAATAGCCCCGAAGAGCTGCCTGCCACCCCAGGAATGCCCGGAAACCACGCCTGGCTGAGGACAGAGGTCACCCAACTCCCAGGCCTTTGAAGCTCAAGGGGACTTGAAGAAGCTTCCAGAAGCACAGCAGGGTCACGGCTCCTCCCCTGCCTGGCCCACGGGAGCCACAGAGAAGCATCTGCTCAGGGGGTGAAGGAAGAAGGAGCCCAGGAGCTGGGAAGCCGAGGATCGGTTCTCCAGGGCTTCGGGGGCTCTCCCCACCAGCCTCACGCCCCACGGCCCCTGGAATGTGAGGGGTTGAATGCCAGTCGTGGGGGGCAGCCCCAGGACACTTGCCAATCGTCACGCTGGCGCCACTGGGTGACCCCCAAGCTGGGCACAGGACTCCTTGGGGAGGGCTGGGCGGCCACCCACTCAGCCAGAGCGAAGTGAAGGCCTCAGGGCGTGGCCTGTGTCAGAGGGCCAGCGGGAGGGCAAAGACAGACCCAGCTCTCGTGCCTGCGTGGCCACGGGCAAGCCACTCACAACTCCCTGCCTCAGTTTCTGCACCTGTGAAATGGGGCTCATTGTGAAACGCCGCTAGAGGTCTGTGAGGCCAGGATCGCCTCCCGAGACTGTGGTCAGAGCTACCGGCCTCCGCCTACCGCCCAGCCGCTCCCTTTTCCTCCCACGGACAGGGCCGGTCCCCTGCTGACGCCAGGGGACACGCACAGGCAACACTGCCTTCAGGAGGGAGGCCCCAGGTCCCTGTGGATGCAGGGACGGGGGGCCTCGAAAATGCAGGGCGGTGCCCCGGGCACTGCCCTCTCTCCGTGGGCCAGCAGCTGCTGCCCATTTCCTTTCCAAGCAGGCGTTTGCTGAGGCTTCGGAACATTCCAGAGAGGGGGCGTGGGCCCGGCCTGCTGTCCCCGGGGCAGCTGCATTTGGGCCCAGGGTCTCAGGAAGGGAGGTCTCAGCCAGTCCAGGGGTCACAGGGCAACCCCTCTCCATGACGTGCCAGGCGGGTGTTCAGGGGCTGGAGAAAGTGCCCGGGGCAGCTGTTCCCCCAGAGGGAGCCCCAGGAGCAAGTCCCACCACGTCCACCACGGGGCACCGGGCAACGGGCCCTGCAGGGTCTCATGGCCCCTGAACAGCCGTGGGCTCTCGGGGGCACTGTACCCTCCTGGAGGATGGGCAGCAGCTAGGTCACGTCCCAGCTACTCTGAGGCCACAGCCGCCCGGCCTGTGTCCCCCGTACCCCATCAGCGTCCAGCAGAGCTCTGCAGAGAGACCACAGACACATGTGGACAGTGCCAAGGGCCCGGGGAGGGCCCGCTTTAGTTCCAGCAAACCTGTGTGTGTGTCATGTCATGTACATGTCATGTACTGAGCGCCTACTGCATACTGCTGTGTGTCTTAATCCATCAATGCTCCTGTCAGACCCTGGAGATAAAGAGACTGCAAACAGAGGGGTCAGTGTTGTTCCCAAGGTCCTGTGACTGGTGAGGGAAGGCCAGCACCTGAGTCTTAATCCCCACATCAGACCCCGGTGGTTTCAGTGGAAGTCGCTCAGTCGTGTCCGACTCTTCACGACTCTGTGGACTATACAGTCCATGGAATTCTCCAGGCCAGAATACTGGAGTGGGTAGCCTTTCCCTTCTCCAGGGGATCTTCCCAACCCAGGGTCGAACCTGGTTCTCTCACATTGCATTGCAGGCAGATTCTTTACCCGCTGAGCCATCAGGGAAGCCCCCAGGAGTTTGAGTGACTCTGTAACTTTAGGGTCCGTGGCGTCTCTCTGCTGAGCTGGTTCTGGAGGCTGTGAGCCAGGCCCGTGCGCTGTCGTGGCTTCCACCTTCCCGGCAGGTGTGTCTCACGGCCCGACAAGCACGGTTGTCCCTGGAGTGAGGTGAGCTCGTCCTGCAGCTCCGGCCCCAGAGGCAAGCCGCCTCCGGCTACTGTGTGAAGAGGAAAGCAGGGAGACGGTGTCCCCTCCCCAAGCACACCCCACCCCGGCAGCGGGGCACCCGCCCTCGGCCACCGGGCCAGTGGCCCTGAGCGTCGCCCCCGCCCCTCTCCTGAGCCCCTAAAGGCAGATCCTGGGCCGGGCGGCCCCACCAGCAGTGGCAAGCAGGTCTGAGTCAGGTTGGGAGCCTGGCTTTGCGTCACCCGCAGACCCTTGTGTCTGAACTAATTGCCAAGCCACATGGGCTCCCAGGGACACAGCAGGGACCCCTGGTCCCCGGAGGGCTGGACCAGGAGCCGCTATGGCGTCTGTCCACATGGACCACAGCCAGCCTCTCTCGGCAGCTTCCAGGCCATGGAGTGAAGGGGTACCCAGGGCCTCGGGGTGCCTGGCACTCTGCCCGCTGGGGCCACGGCAGGAGGCCCAGGGCAGCCCTTACCCCCGGCCCCCGGCCAAGGGCTCTGTCGATCATAGACTCAGAGTGCCCCCTGAAATGGGAATTCAGGTGTGGGGTTCCCCAGGGGGTCGTTGGTCCTGCCGTGAGCTCTGGGACATGCCCCGAGCGGATCCTAACCCCTGGGCCACAGCTGCCCATGAATAGCTGCCCCAGCTGGCTTCTGTACCCGTAAAGCAGGAATAACCTTCCTGCTAACGCGGAGCAAAGCTGGCAGCATCTCCAGAAAGTGCCTTCCAGGCAGGGAGCCCCCAGCCTGGGACCCGCTGGGCTCCAGGACCAGGGGACAGATCAGAGGGAGCCCCTCCTGAGCCTCAGGCACCTCCTCTCTGGGAGGGTGGGGGGTGCATGGGAAAGCACCAAGACTCCTCCTGGCATTCCCGCCCAGACCCCCGCCCCCAGCCAGCACGGTGGACCGGTGGACCGATGGCCCTGGCGTCCTGGCGCAGGGGGCGGGCCGGCCCTGGTGGTTCCCCTTCCTCCAGCTCCCAGGACGTGGCGCTCCGCCCCACACCCCGTGCTGCTGGCTGCCCGCCAGCTCCCCGGCATGCCTGTGGGTGACTCCTGGAGCCCCGCCAGACACTGTCACACGTCCCGGGGGCTTCGGCATGACTGGGTAGGGGGTGGGGTCTGGAGTCCCTCAGAATCCTGCACAAGATGTCAGGCCTGGGGGCGCAGACAGGGAGGGGGCCGCGTGGATGCCCCCCTGCAGGAGGGTGGGTAGGGGTCCCCGCTGGAGAGGCCCAGGGCAGCAGGAGCTCCGTCTCAGGCTCAGGCTCCCGGGTGGAGCACAGTCAGGGTCTCAGACCAGGCTGAAGAGGCACAGGACAGCGCCAGCCCTAGGGGGCACGCGGGGGTCCCGGGCTTCTGCGCCAGAGGGGCCGTACAAGTTTCCCTCCCACTGGGGATGGGGGCAGGGGGCATGGCTGAGAGGACCCTCCGGGTGCGGGCATCCCCAGGCCGCTTCCCCCTGCAGGCCGTCGGGGGCCCCCGGTTACGAGTGGCGACAACTGCGCTCTATTTATATCATCGGCCCCGCCGTCCACAGGCCGGCCAGGCTGCCACCACGATCAGCTTACATTTAAAATAAATGTTTCCTTAGCTCGAATCTGATCTCCGGTGGCAAATTTCGGGAAGTGGCGAGACAGGTCAAGACTCTGAGCAAGGCCTGCCTGCGGGGCCCGGGGCGGAGGCTGGGCCGCAGTGTCCCCAGTCGGGCACCTTGGCGATCCTGAGAGGCCACGCTCCCCTCCCCTCCCCTCACGGGGTCCTCACAGGGGTCCTCACAGGGCTCTGCAGGCCCATCAAGATGGGCAAGGGAAGGGACATACACGGCCACATGGGGCCCTGAGGCTGGGGGTCAGGGGGTCAGATCTAACGCCACAAACGCAGCTCTTTGCAGAGACGCTGCCACCTCCTTGTTTGAAGCAGGGGCTCTGAGTGGGAGGGGTCTTCAGAATTGAGGGGCAAGAAGGGCGGCCCCCTTACCTGTGGCGGCTGTGACCAGCACGTCTGGCCCTCTGGGGCTCCGGCCCCCCCGTCTGGGACCCACCATCTTCCCCGGGAAGGCAGGCCAGAGCGGGGCTGGGGAGCCAGGGCAGTGGGGTGTGTGGCCCCCTCCCCAGGCCACCTGGAGCCTCAGGCCCCCTGTGGGCAAGGACCCAGTGCCAGGCAGGGAGGGCTCAACGCCAGCCTAGACTCCCTGCAGAGCCCCAGAAGCTCCCAGGAGAAAGCCATCTAAGATGACTGCCTCTCCAACACTCCCACCCTTCTGGGGAGAAAGGCTTCCTGAAGCCACCTGGGAGCCCCTGGGCCACCCTGGGAGAAAGGGGTATGGCATCAGCCCCACCCTGGGGGGTGCCCAGTACATGGGGCCAGAGCGGGACAGACAGCAGGGGTGGGCGTGCCTGGTACACAGAGCTGGAGTCGGTAGATGGGGCGGACCTCCCAGGGACCAAGAGCCCCCGTTGATGACCCCGAGGGGCCAGGCCAGCTCAAGCCTAGACGTCAGGGCTTCTGCGAGAGAGGCGGGGAAACCCCTGAATCCGACCCCTGCTGCCTGCTTCCCTGCCCCTGGGGACCTGAGTCACCTCCACAACAGAATTACATTCAACTCTAGGGGCAAACCAAACCCCCAGCCCACGCAGCCCCCTTGCCCATGACACACCCTGAGCAGCGCCCCCCAAGGAGCGAGGTTGACTAGGGGAGGCTGCTGGGCTGGTCTTGTCCTGCTTTGCGGGAATGAACGACTCTCTCAAGGCAGGAATGCTAATTACCTCCCCCGTTGGGGCAAAGGAATCCCGAGGGGGGCCCTCCCAGCCTGTAAATCTCAATTGCCGGGGGCCCTCCTCCTTCTGGGAGGGGTAAGTGCCTGCTGGCTGTCAGCTGCGGCTCAGAGCCTCACTGGGACTTCCCCTCAGGTAGGGTGTTGCTCTGCCCACTTGACGGAGGAGGAAACCGAGGCTCCGGGAGCCGGGACAGAGCCTGTGGGCGGTGGAGCAGATACAGGCCATGACTTTGGAGGCCATGTCAGACCACGCCAGGCTGCGCAGATGCAGGGGACTGCCGGAGAGAAGGAGGGCTGCGGCGGCTGAAGGCTGAGTCCATGTGGCTCCCGTGGCCCAGGAAAGGGAAGACCCTCTCTGATCCCAAGGCCGTTCACTCAGGCAACTGCAACGCAAGTGCTCATCTCCAAGTCCAGCAAACACTGGGTGCCAACTGTATGTTCCACCCAGGGCTGCGGCATGCGGCAGCCACAGTCCCGCGGAGGAGACAGAGGAGTGTGTGGGTGGCCCTGGTGCAGGGGAGGGGGTCTGGGCTGTGAAATTGCAGGAGGGAAACGGAGGGGCACGGCATCCGTGGGTTGGGGAGCTTCAGGGACAGCTGGATCCAGGAACTCGGCCAGAGCTGGGTCCTGAAGACTGAACAGTCTTCCCCTGGAGAGGAGCCTTCCAGGTGCAGAAGAGTGTGAGTGCGGGTGTGACACATGCCCGCATCTGGGGCCCAAGAGGTCGGTGGGGCTGACGGAGCGGAGAGGAAGCAGTCCCCGCCACCCCGCGGCCCCATCTGCGCCCAGCCCTCCTCCTGGGCAGCCTCTGGCTGGGAACCGGAGGTGGCGCGGAGCAGGCGCCCACCCCAAGGGGGCCTGAGCTCCTCCGGCCAAGACACCAGGCACTTCCTGATTCTGGGCCCAGATCTCCGGGCGGGGGCGGGCACCGAGGGGGCGGCATTCCAGCTGGCATTCCAACTCCTCCTCCACAATTTGTCCATTTCCTGCCCTGGCTGCAAATTTCAACCATTTCCTTCTCGGGCCACCTCCGGCCTCTGCTGCTGCCTGGCCCTGAGCTGACCCTGGCAGGGGACAGGACGGTCCTTGTCCCGCCAGCTCCAAGCTGGGAACCGGGCTGGCCCTCAGTCAAGCATCCTGCCGGCAAGCCCCAGGATGCTCGGAGGGGCGCCGAGCCAGAGCAGGGGCGCGCCTGGGGTCCAAGCTGGGCTGTGCCTACCCTCAGGGGCACACACACGGCGCCTACTGTATGCCTGAGCAGAGCTGGTGCTGGAGACTCTCTAAGATGGGGGGCAGCACCACGTGCCAAGGGTGAGCGTCTCCCTGTTCACCTTGAAAGCACGGCCTCTCGTCCCAGGGAGAGCAGGCTCCGTGGAGAGGGGTCCGCAGGGTGCAGGGGGCCCAGGGTTCAGCGCGTAGATGCCGGCACCCCTCACCTCAGCAGACAGACCTCAGCAGATCCCGGCAGAGGCTGGCAGTGCTCCTTGCAGAAAGTCGCAGAGTGGATGGACAATCGTTTCTCTGCAGGCACCCTCCCCAAGTCCAGAGAAAGTGCCCCTAGGAGCCCAGTGTCCCCAAGACGAGGAGGGGGCCTCGCAGTCCCCCAGGCAGGGAGTATCCCGCCCTGGACTCGGGCTTTGCCAGAGGCCCCGTGCAAGCGTCCGCCAGGGCAGCCTGGCCCCAGGCCCCTCCCGAGGTCCCCGGCTGTGGGAGCCGCAGGCCTGTAGCTGATAGCACCCTGGGGCATTGGGCTTGTTCAAGAGTCTGTGGGCCCCCCTAATAAGTGATTTTTGCCAAATGTCTTCTCGGCATAAACCAGCCAGAGTGGCGGCTGCTGCTTGCAGCTAAGCATCGGCGTGGGTGCTGGACAGGAAGCTGGGGGAGAGGCCCCCCAGCTCCGGGGCCCACGGCCACTCAGTCGATGGCAGCAGCTGCCTACGTTTCCCACCCAGCCCGGAGAACCTTCCCGCCAGCTCCCAGCTGCCAGCCCCCAGGGGGGCCTGCCAGGAATGACCCTTTCCTGACGGGCTGGTCAGTGTTTGTCCCCAGAAGCAGGCACCTAGCCAAGGGCCTGGGGTGGGGGTGAAAGACCCCCGCTCCCTGCACACAGCACAGCGAGGCCTGGAACTTCCTGGAGGCGGGGAGCTTGGGGACCACGAGGAACCTGTGTGCAGCTCCTCTCCCAACTCAGGCCTGAGTCCTGAGCCGGAACTCTGTCCCCCAAGGACCACATCCAGAGGCCCCTGGGGATAGCCAGCCGTGCCCCGTGCGGGGACCACGCCATCAGGTCGGCGCAGGGGGATGCACACCTCTCCTGGGGTCAGCTGTACCCTGGAGTTTGCACAATGGACCCAGAGGAGACACTGTGTCTTTAGAACGGGGATCTGGGGGATGTGAGCCTCCCGACCGCCACAGCGACCATGTCCAGGGGGCCTACCTTGCCCAAACTGAGCACTGTCCTGAGGGCATGAGGAGGGTTTTCCAAGACACCCAGAGAGGATGGGAGAGCTCAGCCCACCCCCGGCTCTGACAGGTGGGCCACGCAGGGCGGAGGCTGCAGGAAGGGCCCCAGCATGGCCCGGGCCCTGGGTGGGCCTGGTCCCAGGGTGGACCCACCGCAGGGAGCCGAGAGGACACAGGACAGTGCGGGCCACGGGCACAGAAGCGTGCATCCGGCCATGGGCGGGCGCCCTCCAGCACAAGCTGTGAGCCCGGACAAGCGAGCAAAGGGGAGACCTTCTGAGCAGGGGCCCTGGAGGCACAGTTGGGATGCCCTGCCACATGTTCTCAGTCCCAAACATAACAGCGGAGGAGCCTGCAGTCCCTGCAATGCGTCTTTCCAGTTGGGGATTTAATATGTCATGGGAGGCTCCTCCCCACGCTACCCCAACCCCCACCCCAGAATCCTGAGAAAATCCCCTTCCACGGTTTCCCACAAAGCAGGTGCAGAGCAGCCGGAGCGGGGCCGGGGAGGGGCAGTGGTCTGGGGGTGGGCCGGCAGGAGGCCCTCGTGGCTGCAGTGCCAGCAGGCGGGCAGGCGGCCCCCACGCCCCCAGGACCCTGGCTCCAGGGAGAGCATCACCCCCAGAGGCCCACACCCTGGAGAGGCCAAACCCAGACCAAACCCAGTGTGCTGAGCCCCATCCACTCACACACGACGTGGACATCAAGGCAAATGCTTCAGGCAAATACATAAAGTCCACTCCTGTGTTAAATACTCAAACAAGATTCTTGGGCCAAATTTGACCCCAAGTTCAGAGCAAACCACACTAATTTGATAGGCCTCCTCCCAACCCACCAGTTTCCCTGGTGGCTCAAGAATCTGCCTGCAATGCAGGAGACCCAGGTTCAATCCCTGGGTTGGAAAGATCCCCTGGAGAAGGGCATGGCAACCCACTCCAGTATCCTTGCCTGGAGAGTCCCATGGACAGAGGAGCCCGGCGGCTACAGTCCACGGGGTCGCAGAGTCGGACACGGCTGAGCAGCGGACACTTTCACTTCCTCCCAACCCAGACAGCCTGCCCTGCTGCCCACCTGCCCTGGGGAACTCCAGTTTGGGGTGCTCATTGGCCAGGGGTGGGGAGACCAGGAAGTGCTCTCCTGAGGAACCACCAGCCCCGCAGGCCCGGCTCGGGGGGTGTCCCAGGGGCTCCTGAGACCCTGGTGGGGGACATGCTGTCCACCTTGGTCTCTGTGATGGGGACCCCCAATACACACACACACACGCATCACAGACACACACACACCGCACACACACACATACACACTCCAAACACACACACACATTCCACACACATGCACACCACACACACACCACACACACGTGCACACTCACACACCACACACACACCCCACACACACACTCACACAATCCAAACACACACCACACACACCACACACACACACACACACCACACACATCACACACACCCCATGCACTCACACACCACACGTACACACCACACACACACTCCAAACACACACACACACACACCACAAACACACACACACACTCACATACTCACACACACACTCACACACACACCACACACACACAGCACACCCCCCACACACTCACACACCACACACACACCACACACACACCACACACAACCCACACACACACACTCCAAACACACACACACACCACAGACACACTCCACACACACCCCCACACACACACACCACAGACACACCACACACACCCCACACACACCCCACACACACACACACCCCACACACACCCCACACACACACACACACCATACACACACTCACACACTCACACACCAAACACACACACGACACACACACACACTCCAAATACACACACACACATCACACACATACACCACACACACACCCTACACACACACACACACCACACATACCTAACACACACCACACACACACACACACCCCACACACACACACCACACACACACACACCCCACACACATCACACACACCCCATGCACTCACACACCACACGCACACACCACACACACACTCCAAACACACACACACACCACACACACACTCACACACCACACACACACTCACACACCACAAACACACACACACACCACACACACACTCACACACCACAAACACACACACACCACACACACACTCACATACTCACACACACACTCACACACCACACAACACACACACCACACACACACCACATGCACGTGCACACTCACACACACACTCCCACACACACACACCCCAGACACATGCACACACACACACACACCACACACACCCCACACACACACCCTACACACACACCCCACACACACACCACACACACACCACACACACTCACACACTCCAAACACACACACACATTCCACACACACTCACACACTCCAAACACACACACACATTCCACACACACGCACAACACACCACAGGCATGTGCACACTCACACACAAACACTTCACACACACACCCCCCACACACACACTCCAAACACACACACACACACCCCAAACACACCCCACACACCCCACACACACACACCCACACACACACCACAGACACACCACACACACCCCACACACACACCACACTCACACACTCCAAAAACACACACACACCACAGACACACCTGACACACACCCCCCACACACACACCACACGCACATGCACACTCACACACACACTCACACACCACACACACACCCCCAGACACACGCACACACACACTCACACACACCACACACACCACACACACATACCACACACACACGACACACATGTGCACACTCACACACACCCCACACACGCACACCACACACACCACACACAGACCACACACACCACACACACACCATGCACTCACACACCACACACACACCACACACATACTCACACACTCCAAACACACACACACTCAAACACCCCACACACACACCACACATACCACACACACATACCACACACACACGACATGCATGTGCACACTCATACACACCCCACACACACACTCACACTCCCACACACACACCCCACACACACCACACACAACCCACACACACACACTCCAAACACACACACACACCACAGACACACTCCACACACACCCCCACACACACACACCACAGACACACCACACACACCCCACACACACCCCACACACACACACACGCACACACACACTCACACACACCACACACACCACACACACATACCACACACACACGACACACATGTGCACACTCACACACACCCCACACACGCACACCACACACACCACACACAGACCACACACACCACACACACACCATGCACTCACACACCACACACACACCACACACATACTCACACACTCCAAACACACACACAAACACCCCACACACACACCACACATACCACACACACACGACATGCATGTGCACACTCATACACACCCCACACACACACCCCCCACACACACACACCCCACACACACACCACACGCACGTGCACACTCACACACACTCACACACCTCCCCACGCACACACCCCATGCAAACACACTCACACTCCCCACACACACTCACACTCACACTCCCACACACACACCCCACACACACACACACCCCACACACACACCACATACCACACACACACCACACGCACGTGCACACTCACACACACTCACACACCTCCCCACGCACACACCCCATGCAAACACACTCACACTCCCCACACACACTCACACTCCCACTCCCACACACACACCCCACACACACACGCACGTGCACACTCACACACACCACACACATGTGCACGCGCACACACACACACTACACACACACGCACACACTCACACACCACACACACACACACACACACTGGCTGCTGTGACCGGCCCTGTTCTAACGCAAGGTGGAAAGGACACAGGGCACATGGACTGCTTGTAAGGCAGCAGACTGGCCACACCCCGGCCCACCCAGCCGTCACACAGACCTGGAGGGCAGCGGCCGGCCCTGTGGCAGGTGAGGCCGGGGTCTTCCTGGGGTTTGCTGAGGCCCCGCAGGCAAGAGCGCCCCCAGGGTGGCAGTGTCTGTGCCCTGCCTGTTCTGAGGGCCCCTGATGCCAGGCTGCTCCACCTGTGGCACGGCTGGGCAGAGGCGGCCGGCAGACGGGACTCCACCAAGTACCGTCAGGGCACTCGCCTGCCTGCAGGCCCCCAGGGGCAAGACCAGGGGACCTGCTCCTTTCGGAGCCCCGAGCCCACAGACCATGCTGTGCCGCGTGCACGGCAGGAGAGGGCAGGGGGCCCAGTCAGTGCTCGGGCGCCTGCCTCCCCAGGGCCGCCGGGCTGCGGGCCGGTAGCAAACACGACCCGCCTCTAATAAAACAAATCATCTGAGGCTGGGAAGCCGCAAGAGGAAACAGCTGTGCGCTGCTGGCTGTGAACACGTGTTTCCACACCCATCCCTCAGCTCACCCGCTCCGCTCCCGGAATTCTGGATGCTTGGATATTTTCTGACAGCAGAACACTCCAGGCCATCAAGAGGGAGTTTCGGAGGCCAAGGAACGCAGGCACACAAAAATCAGATGGGCAGACCCCCGCACAGTGGCTGCTGTGTGCCAGCCAGAGACTGTGGTCCTTGCATGATCTGAACCCTAGTGGCCCTCAGAGCAGCCAGAGGGACAAGGCTTGTGAATGAAAGCGGCAAGGATGCTCATGCCGGCTCCGACGGTCCAAGACCCAGACAAACGCAAACGCGCATCAAGGTGATGGATAAACAGATGTCGCACGAAGGAGCCGCACCTGACTGGGCCCGGGACTGGATGCTGTCAGGACCACCTGGAGATGGGACCCCACACGAGCAGGGCTCGGGGGTCCAACCCACAACATTCAGGAGAGGAGTGTTGACCTATGCTGATGGGAGTCACAACAGGGTTTCCCTCGGGTGGGGATTGGTCACAGGGTGTCAGGGGCGTGGGAAATGTGTGTGCCTGGACCTGTGAGGTGGTCCCGGGCCTGCCTGTGTGAGCCGGAGCTTCCACACAGGCCCTGGATTCCCTGTGTGAGCCGGAGCTTCCACACAGGCCCTGGATTCCCCGATGCAGCTCATACCCCAGGAGAGTGCAGGAAAGGACAGGAACATGCTTGAGGGCCCCACCCCACACCAGCCCGCACACAGGGCCCTCCTCCAGCTCAAACCCTGCACAGGACGGGAGGCAGATGCCGGTCTGGGAGAGGATGTGCTTTCTCTTGTCCTGGGGGCTGGGCTGCAGCCTCTGCAGGCCAGTGGGCAAGGGCCCTCATGGTGGGTCTGGCCACGGAGACACACCAGGGTCTGATCCAGGTCTTCCCAGTCTTGTGACACTAGAGTAAAAAGGGGTGAGGTCCAGCAGACCAGCAGGTTCCCCAGGGTCTCACTTACACTAAAAAAAAAAAGAGTCTGGAGCATCAGTCACGACCTTTATCCTGTCTCCTCCTGAGCACCACCTCCATTATCAGCCCACTGCCCTTCCCCCAGGACCACCGCCACTGCTGCCACCATCGCCTCTGTCACCACCACCATCGCCATCTTCACGACCTCCAAGATCGTCACCACCACCTCCACCACCTCCACCACCACCATCGCCATCTTCACGACCTCCAAGATCGTCACCACCACCTCCACCACCACCATCGCCATCTTCATGACCTCCAAGATCGTCACCACCACCTCCACCACCTCCACCACCACCATCGCCATCTTCATGACCTCCAAGATCGTCACCACCACCTCCACCACCTCCACCACCACCATCGCCATCTTCACGACCTCCAAGATCGTCACCACCACCTCCACCACCTCCACCACCACCATCGCCATCTTCACGACCTCCAAGATCGTCACCACCCCCTCCACCACCTCCACCACCACCATCGCCATCTTCATGACCTCCAAGATCGTCACCACCACCTCCACCACCTTCATCACCACCACCTCCATCACCTCCACCACCACCACAGCCTCCAAAACCTCTTCCATCACCCCACCGTCACTACTGATAGCCCCTCTGAGCCCACTTGCTTTATTACTAAGATGCAGGTGAAGGTCCTAGTATCTGGGTCCCCAGGCAAGCAACGACCCTACATTCCAGTGTGAGACTTCAGACCCTGACTGACAGCCTTTGTACCTCAGTGCTCAGTCCCACAGCCAAGACCCATCCCCAGATGATGTGATGTGTCCACCAAAAGTCCGGTGGTGGACTAAAATTCACTGAGATCCTGTTTTCAACTCCTGTGTAATCTGCATGTACCTGGATGCTCCTCAGGTTTCCTGATGAACCCAAAGGTGTCACCTTTAAGGTAATCACATGACTTATGGAAAGTACCCTGGATCCCTCCAAGCCAGCAGCACGGGCTTCCCACTCCCAGGACCCTGGACTTGTGCTTACATAACCCTTGCTGGAAGTCTGAGCTGACGAACCGCCCCACCAAAGAATGACTACCACCAATAAAACGTTTTATTGCCCAATCAGGACTGCTGGTAGAGTCTATATTTAAAGCAGTTCTGTTAACCCTGGGAAGTGAACGCTCGCTTGGCTCTGGGGCAGCTTGCAAAGCAAAAACAGCAGTTTCAGTAAAGCCCTGGGGCTTTGTAAATTCAAGAAGGAAAAGCTGGATATCGAGCCAGCCCATGCACTTGGGCATAGCTCTCGAGGAGGCCCTTCTCTGGATGCTCCAGGCCCTGGAGCCAGATGAGGTTGGGAAGGCCGGCCCCGAGGAGCTCCAGCTGGTGGAGAGAAGAAGGGATTATGACCCCCACGTGGTGCAAGAGCCACAGAACGGTCCCCCAGCCATCCCTGCCCCACGTGGCTCCTCAGCCAAGTTCGGGGCCCAGGCGGGCCCTCCACAGGCCTGGCCCACAGGGCAGGACTCTTCCTGGACCTAAGCGGGCCCCCCCAGGCCTGAGGCCAACACAGCAGCACTGGTCACACGTGGCCACTTACATTTAAATACAACTAAGTGACACTGTAGACAGTCCCTCGGTCACACAGGCCACATTTCAGGAGGCAGTGGACACACACGGCCAGTGGCTACCTTGCTGGGCTCTGTACACATGGGCAAGGACGTCCATCATGGTGGAAAGTTCTCACGAGCAGAACTGGGCTTGTGGTGACAGGTCGGGACTGTGTGGGCCCAGAGCTGACGGTCCGGATGCTGCACTGGCTGGTTTCTGCCGGAGGCCCCGAGGGGTCGGCCCAGGCCTCTCCCCAGCTCCTGGCAGCACCTTTGAGGCCCCCTGTCACATGGAGCAGCCCAGACCTCCACTGCCATCGTCACCGGGCCCTCCCTCCGGCCTGTGTCCACACCTCCCTCTGCGAGGGCATCAGCCGTCGGATTCTGGACCACCACACGCCAGGGGGGCCTCGACCTAACTGATGACGTCTGCAAAGTCCTTGTTTCCAAATAAGGCTGCAGTCACTGGTCCCACGTGCATGTGAAGCCTGGGAAGACATTCCTCAGCCCAGCAACCCCCTCAGCCCACAGCTCTGCAGCTCCTTCTGCCCCTGGCCCTGCGCTGTTTCATGGGCCCTCCATCTCTCTCCACCACCGGGTCATAAGCCCTGGGTCAGCACCCACCCTGTCACCCTGCACACCCAGAGCCCGGCCCGTGGTGAGGGCCCAGCCGACACTTGCCTCAGGGAATGAGGGAGTGAGTGAGGGCATAGGGGCCACGTGGGCCCATCCCAGGTCTCTGGAGGGCCTCGGTCACAGAGCTCACCCCAAGCAAGAAAGATGCACATTTAGGGAGATGGCCTGGGTCCAAAGTCTGGCTCTGCTGGGTGTGCAGGTCACCACTCCCCAACCAGAGCCCCGTGTCCCCGTCTCTGCAGGCAGGAGGGGAGGCTCCCATCCAGGCTGACCTGGGGGGGAGGCAAGTGGACAGGCAGGGTCACCAGGATGGCCCTGGGCAAGGGATGGGTGTCAGAGGAGGGCTGTCGGGGGCCTCGTCCGGCAGACCCCCATGGAGCCCCTCCATGGGGTGTCACACCCAGCATGGTGGACGAGCCTGCCACCCCTCCAGCCGGGGCCACTGGGGCTGGGAGCGGCGGGAGCACACGGAGGAGGCGACTGACTGCCCAGGACGCTGCCAGCAGGCGGTGCCCGGAGCAGGTGCTGGGGGCCCCCGAGGCCCCCCAGGCCAGAGGGAAGGAGGAGAGGGCTGGGGGCGAATCTGTTCTGGCAGCCCCCAGGCTCCTGGGCAGCTCGAGTTTCTAAGGAGCATAAACTTCTTACAAGTTAAGAGCACGACTCCGATGACTGAAGACATAAAAATAGCTCTGCTTACTCAGTCCCTTCTCAGAGGTCTGTGGGAAAGCGTTTGGTGGCCAGAGGGCTGACCCTAGGGCCCCGTGCTCACCCGGGGCTCTTGCAGCACATGGAGGAAGCATGGGAGGCTCTCCGGGGGTAGGGGTCCTGCACTGACCTCGGCGACAGGGAGGAGCCCCACTGCAAAGGCACCGGCGAGCCTGCGCTCAGGCCTGGCCACGCTTCTCTGGCCCCTCATTCATCACTGCCTCTCCTAAAGTTGCCTTTTCTCTGCCCAAGGAGCCATCTTTGGATCCCCTCTTAATGCTAAGAAGGGAAATTTTAGTACACAGGTAACCAGTTAGGATGTTTGCCTGCAAGTACAGAAGAACCAACTTGAAATGGCTTTAAAATACATCACGTCACATGACAGGAAGCTCAAGCTGGTGCAAAGACGCTGCGTGACATCACAGGACCTGGGGTCCCTCCTCTGCTCTGCTATCCTCACGTGGCCTCAGTCCTCAGAACTGGCCCTCGTGGTTGCAGGATGACTGCCACAGCTCTGGATATCACACCCTTATCCAACCTCTAAAGACACACCAGCTTGTGGCCCGTTTTTAGAGTCAAGAGGACGTTCCCAGGAACCCTCAGCAGTCTTCTCTAAAGTTCTATTGCCAAAATTATTACCGAAAGGTTGTTTTTTTCTTTATGCTAAAGTGAACAATTATTCTTTCTGTAATAAGAAAAAAATGAACTCATTTTTCTAAAGAAACCCTCTTTTCAGTAAAGCACAGGTGCTGGACTCCACACTGTGGGCTCAGTCCTTCCAGGGCAACGCCAGGGTGTGCCAGGAAAATCCGGGAGAAGATGGGCTCTCCCCAGGCTGCATCCAGGGGCTGGCCTGGTCTCACTCTCCTGAGCCCAACTCCCATGTTTGGTCACCGGGCAGCAGCCCGCATGCTCATTCAGGGACCCAGGCCCAAATGACCACGGGTCTACCTTCCCAGGCCCCTCCGCGGCCCCTCAGCCCAGTGGCAGGCAGGGTCGGGAGGGCGGAGGACCGCCCGGGCCCACACAGCATCTGTCTTTCTTCTCAAGCGGCCGCAGCCAGCCCAGCACAAACCCTGGGTCTAAGGTCCTGCTAACACACCGCGACCCCACACCACTCGCAACAGACCACCTGCACGGGGGCTGCTTCCCACAGAAGCGGTTTCCAGGGCTCTGAGGGCAACAGGAAGGATTTTAAGCCTCATCCTGGCTCCTAGGAGAAAAGCACCGACTCACTGAGGCTCATGAGAGGCGGGATCTCAAGGACCCATGTCCGTGCGATCTGGTCTGCACAGGGGGTCACTCTGCCCCTTGGGGAGCTGGTCTCTGGAGGGGTGACTGCCCGTCCTCTGCCAGCCAGAGCACTGCCCCAGTGCCAAACACACCCGCCCCTTTGGTCAAACATTTTACATGATGAGGGAAAAGACTGAAGCACCGTTGTTGTTTTTATTAAAACACAAAATTAATTAATTCAGCCATTTCTCCTGACCTCGAAATGCCGGAGGAGCAGAGAGAGTAGAGAGATGAATCACTCACACTTTGGGTCCATTCTCCCAAACACACGCAAAAGAAAATTGGGTTTTCCTCCTAAAACGGGGCTGTTTAACCTGCGGGGCTATGCATCTGAGAAATGAGACTTCACGGGCAGAGACCACAGACTCCCCCACCGTGGCCAGGACGCAGGGAAGGGCTGCCATGTGGACCACTCCGCGGGGGACACAGAGGACCGGGGGAGTCAGACCCTGGGTGTCCTGTCCTGAGCAGAGGGCGGAGACAGGTGGGCGCATCCAGGCAGACAAGGGTCCCAGTCTAAAGGTGTAGACTTGCTCCGGGGCCTCAGCCCTGCCCCACTCCCCAATTTCTCGCCCATAAATAAGTCCGCTGATAAGATGATGGCCTGAGGGCTCTGCACCAAGTTATGAGACTTAGGCTCAAGCGTGCCCAGGGGTTTCCTTCAGTTCCTCTGGGTCACAGTCTGGGTGCCCCCAGGATGAGCAGCCTTGGCTGGCCCTCAGAGTCCCGCCCATCCTCCCAGCTGGACAGCAGCCGTGGTCTGTGGGGAGGACCAGGGTTGTCCAGGAGCTTTAACAAGGTGAAGCGGGGATTTGGTCCTGTCGGCATCTTTCTAGGCTTATTCACCACTTGTGCGTCTTCCTCAGTGAGGCCATCAGGGGTGTCTGGACGGCTCAGAAAGCCTTTGCAGAGGGTCTCACTGTCCAGAGGCCAGGGGACCACACATGATTAGCCCTGGACACGGAGGGGCATGGGGCAGGTAACCCGTCGAGGGTCCCTCCCTCTAGACCTAGGAAGCGACAGTTTGGGGGCACAGTCAGCCAGAAGGCGGAAAGCAGAGCCAGGGGAGGCAGCAACCTGCCTGGGGGCCCAGATCATCCCCCGGAATGCTGTTGCTTCTCTACGTCCCTTTTGAATAACCTCCTCTGGAGGACTGGCAAGCCTTGCTGCATTAAAGCCATGGCTCTTCGGACAGGCTCCTGTAATGAATTCATGGAGGACCCAGCCGGGACCTTCACGTTCGCTTTCTCCCACGCACAGCGTGTGCCGGCTGCATTGCGACACGTGGAGAAACGTCTCAAGTAGCGAGTAGTAGTGCAGAGAAAATAACAGAAGACCAAGGACCTCAGGGGCCGACAGACCCAGAGCGAGCCCCGCGGGGCGGGGGAGGGCCGTGGGGGCCGGCGGGGGGCGGGGGAGGGCCGCGGGCTGGGGGGAGGGCAGCGGGGGCGGTCGGGTCTGGGGTGGTCAGGGGGCGGTCAGGGCCTGGGGTGGTCAAGGGGCGGTCGGGTCTGGGGTGGTCAGGCGGCGGTCAGGGTCTGGGGTGGTCAGGGGGCGGTCGGGTCTGGGGTGGTCAGGGTCTGGGGTGGTCAGGGGGTGGTTGGGTCTGGGGTGGTCAGGCGGCGGTCAGGGTCTGGGGTGGTCAGGCGGCGGTCAGGGTCTGGGGTGGTCAAGGGGCGGTCGGGTCTGGGGTGGTCAGGCGGCGGTCAGGGTCTGGGGTGGTCAGGGGGCGGTCGGGTCTGGGGTGGTCAGGGTCTGGGGTGGTCAGGGGGTGGTTGGGTCTGGGGTGGTCAGGCGGCGGTCAGGGTCTGGGGTGGTCAGGGGGCGGTCGGGTCTGGAGTGGTCAGGGTCTGGGGTGGTCAGGGGGCGGTCGGGTCTGGGGTGGTCAGGGGGCGGTCGGGGCGCAGGGCCTGTGGGCGCCTGACCCTCCGGGTCCTCATTCCTTGCATGTCTGCTCACATCCAGCAAAGCCCCAGGCCCGTGCCCACCCCACCCCGCGCCTTCTCACTCAGACCCCCAGCTGCAGGCCCATCCCAGGCACTGTGCAGGGCCGGGGCCCGGGGCGGCCAGGCTCCCAGCTCCTGCACAGAGGTCACGGCTTCAGCAGGACAGAGGCCACAGGCCCAGTTGAGGACCGGGAGGACGGGCCCAGGACAAGCCCAGGAGCAAGCCTCAGGCTGGCCAACACCTGGCGGAGCCCGAGGAGAAAGCGCTGCCTCCGGTCCTCGGCCACGGGGTCCCAAGCGCCTGCCAGAGCCACGCTGCATCCAGGCCAAGCGCCTCACATTCTGGAGGCAGCGCCCATGGGGCCAGGCCTCCAAGGGAAGCAGGAAGGCCCAGGTGGGGTTGGCACCACGGGCAGGAAGCCAGGCCCTGATCCCACTAATTAATTGCTTCAAGCGGCTCAGAGCGCCGGGCCTCCAGACAGCGGTGTCTCTGAAGACAGGCTTTGTCTACGTTCTGTCCTGATGTTTGGAGACCGAAGGCTCCCCTCCCCTAATCTCTCCATCTCCCTCCCAGAAGGCAGCTCATTAGCAGAGTTTGATAACAGGTGGTCTGGGGTGGGGGCTGGGCCTGGGGGGCAGCGCCATCTCTTCTCACCCTGCCCCTCCCCATCCCACCCCCGCCCCCCCACCCCCCAAGTCTGTCCAGGCTGAGGGGCCACCACGGGGCCTTCTGCCTGGCCGCGCCTCCCGCTGCCCCCCACGGCCCCGCCCCCCACACGCCGCAGCCCCTCAAGACGCGGACAGGGCATATCCTGAGGGCTCAAACCTAGCCCAGGTTCAAACCTTGACTCTGCCAACTACCGGATGTGAAGCCCGTTCCAGACGGAACCCTCCCGTAAAACAGCTTGCTGGGGGCCCTGATCCTGGGGCGGCTATGAGGGCTAAAATATAAAGCGTCTCTCCCAGCGTCAGGATCCTGCCACAGCCACGGCCTCATTCTCCCTGCAGCCCCCCACTGCAGTCCATGACTGTGAGTGTGTGTGTGTGTGTGTGTTGTGTGTGTGCCAGAGAGCAGTGCCTGACTCTTCCGCTAACGACCAGCTCCACAAAGGCAGATATCCCTGGTGCCCAGCACAGCGACAGGCCCTGGCAGAGGTTGAAGAAATATCTATTGGATGGATGGATGGATGGGTGGGTGGGTGGATGGATGGACAGATAGATGGATGGGTGGGTGGGTGGATGGATGGATGGGTGGATGGATGGATGGATGGATGGGTGGATGGATGGATGGATGGATGGGTGGATTGATGGATGGACGGATGGATGGATGGGTGGGTGGATGGACGGATGGGTGGGTGGACGGATGGATGCGTGGGTGGATGGATGGATGGATGGGTGGATGGATGGATGGGTGGATGGATGGGTGGGTGGGTGGATGGGTAGGTGGGTGGATGGATGGATGGACGGGTGGGTGGATGGATGGATGGACGGATGGACGGATGGTTGGGTGGATGGATGGACGGATGGTTGGGTGGATGGATGGACAGACGGGTGGGTGGATGGATGGACGGGTGGGTGGATGGATGGATGGACGGATGGATGGATGGTTGGGTGGACGGATGGATGGATGGGTGGGTGGACGGATGGATGGACGGGTGGGTGGATGGATGGATGGACGGGTGGGTGGATGGATGGATGGACAGGTGGATGGATGGGTGGGTGGACGGATGGATGGATGGGTGGGTGGATGGATGGACAGATGGATGGACAGATGGATGGATGGACAAATGGATGGATGAGTGGGTGGATGGACGGACGGGTGGATGGATGGATGGATGGGTAGATGGATGGATGGGTGGATGGATGGATGGATGGGTAGATGGATGGATAGATGGATGGATGGATGGATGGGTGGGTGGATGGATGGATGGATGGATGGGTGGATGGATGGATGGATGGATGGGTGGGTGGATGGATGGATGGATGGGTAGATGGATGGATAGATGGATGGGTGGATGGGTGGATGGATGGGTGGGTGGATGGATGGATGGATGGATGGGTAGATGGATGGATAGATGGATGGGTGGATGGATGGATGGATGGGTGGGTGGATGGGTGGGTGGATGGATGGATGGATGGACAAATGGATGGATGGACAAATGGATGGATGGGTGGGTGGATGGATGGATGGGTGGGTGGATGGGTGGATGGATGGATGGATGGACAAATGGAAGGATGGACAAATGGATGGATGGACAAATGGATGGATGGGTGGGTGGATGGATGGATGGGTGGGTGGATGGGTGGATGGATGGATGGATGGATGGGTGGGTGGATGGATGGGTGGGTGGATGGATGGGTGCGTGGATGGGTGGGTGGATGGATGGGTGGGTGGATGGATGGGTGGATGGATGGATGGATGGGTGGATGGGTGGGTGGGTGGATGGATGGGTGGATGGATGGGTGGGTGGATGGATGGATGGGTGGGTGGGTTGGTGGATGGGTGGATGGGTGGATGGATGGATGGATGGGTGGGTGGATGGATGGGTGGGTGGATGGGTGGATGGACGGGTGGGTGAGTGTATAGTGGGTGGACGGTGTTCAGGAGAATCAGTGGACGGGCAGGTGAGGACACACGGATTCATCGATGGATTAACTGTGGCCAAGGCCCGCGCTGTCTGCCTCGCTGTGGAATGCGAGCTGACCTGGGAGCCCAGGTGCAGAGCAGGGCTGCGGGGAGAGTGTCTGGTGTCTCCCGAGGGCCAGCCCGCCTCTTCCCAGCCTGTGCCCACTGCTCAGGGGCGGAACACAGAGCACAGGTGTCAGCCCCAGGGGGCTGGGAGAGTCAGGTGCCCAGCGTAGGGGCGGCCTACCGGCCTGATGCAACCTCGGGCGGCCCCGGACTCACTGTGTTTGCTCAGCATGGAGGGTGAGAGCTCCACTCCATGCAAGGCTTCCTTGTTGACCTCCGCCAGGCCCTGCCCAGCGCCTCCCCCGAGTCCCCCCCAGACTGCCCAGCGGCCAGTGCAGATGGAGTCGCTGTCCGCTGTTTGGTGAGAAATCCATTTACTGTCTGCATCGCCTGGGAAGTTATCTCAAGACTGCAGCTTCCTAAGGCGTTGCCATGGAGACGAATTTTCTGTCATAAATAAAAGTATTCTGGGGTCAGGAGATCTCAAGCATAACTAGGACAGATTTTGAGGGGGAAAATGCCAGAATTTTTTAAACACATGAGACGATGATTGGGCTGCTTTTTTCCAGAGGGTGTTTCTCAGGCTGTTATGAATTTGGACAGGAGCCCAGCACCTCGGGAAGCGGGTCTATCCCCCCACGGTCCCCTCCTCCCCCATCAGCGGCCACGTGGTGCTTGGGGAGGTCAGGGCTCCAAGATGGAGGGTTCCGGGGGTCCCGCAGCCGTGAGAGGAGACTGAGGTGCTGCTGCGTGAGCTCAGACAGGCTGCTGCTCCTCTCTGGGCCTGGACTAGCCGGCTCGCCCTGGGGGCTCAGTGCACGCCCCACGCCCCTCTATGGAGCGGAGACGTGTGACTTCCGAGGAGGCCCCAACCAGTCCCCACATGCAGCCCGCGGACGTCAGCGTCAGGGAGTTCCTTTGTTCAGGGTCACCGCAGGTCAGCAGTGAGGAGGCGGGGGGGGGAGGAAGGTATGCAGGCCGAGGCGATGGACGCCACCCAGGCCGGAGCCGGAGCCCAGGGCTGTTTGCCAACCCCCCACCGTGCTGGGCAAACAGAGCCCTCTGTCCCCAGGGGCCTGAGCTGGGACAGTGGCCCCCTGAGGCCCGCAGCCTGGGAGGGAGCAGGGCTGAGCCCCGGGGGTCTTCCGCAAGTAGGGCAACCCCAGGACCAGATGGAGTCAGTCCACAGTGAATTCTAGCAAACAGTTCTCAAAAGAATTCACACTGATGCTTTACAAACTCTTCCCAAAAATATAAGAGGAAGGAACTCACTCGCACTGGATCATTATCTTCATGTGTGATACCAAAACCAAAGACATCACAAGAAAAGAAAACACAGACCACTACCTTTACGTATAGATGTAAAAACTGCGACAAAATAGCAGAACAAATCCAACAGCATGTAAAATTAGTGACTGCACCCCATGACGAGGTAGATTTATCCCAGGGATGCAAGTCTGGTTCAACAAACAAAAACCAGCCAACGCTGTGTGTGTGTGTGTATACACACACAATATACATGCATTATGTTCACAGGATAAAAAAATACAAATGATCTTCTCAATTACTGTGGAAAAAGCCTCACCCAGAAAAAATCCAACACCGTTTCAGGCTAAACACTCAGCAAACTAGAAACAGGAGGGAACTCCCTTACTCTGGAAGGAACCCACACCTGGCACCATGTTTAAGGCAGAAAAACATAAAACTTTCCCCCCATCTGGAGCAAGACAATGATGTCTGCTCCGCCAGCTTCTCCCTACTATCCCAAAGGTTCTCATCCTGGCGATTAAAGAAGAAAAAAGAAATAGATCGAGAAGAAAGTAGTCAGCTACTCCTATTGGAAGGTGACACAACCTTGCGCATGGAAAATGCCAAGAAACCCAGACACACACAAACGACAGAGCTAAAAACAAGGCCACAAGACTGTAGGACCAATATATAAAAACCAGCTGCATGGATCAATACGCACCAGCCAAGAACAATCCAAAAATTAAGAAAACAGTTTCACTGACAACAGCCCGGCAACAGCGAGGCCTTGTGAGGTCCCTGAGCTCCTGTCTGATACCTTGGGGTGGCCCCGATCTGTGGGGACAAGAATGAACAAGGAGCACACCTCTCGGGACCAGTGGTGACAACCACCACCCTCTGCATCTAAAACCTGGGGTCTGGCTGTTCCACCACCCGCCCCAGAGGAAGTCTGGGTGGTGGGGGACCCAGGCTCCTGGTCTCCACTATGCTGGGGGCTGGGGAAGAGGAGGGACGGGACTCTGGGGTCAGGGGTCCGCGGTGGCCACAGGTTGAGCTGAGCCTTCATCTTGACGTGGCAGCGGGCCCTCCCACAGGTGCCGGCGCCCCCGGGAGCGCAGGTCCTGACAAGCCCACAGCCACTCCTCTCCCTCCAGAAACGCAGCCTCCACAAAGCAGCCGGGGGCCCGGCGGGCAGGGGGCTCTGCCTGTGCCCCCTCCCCAAGAGCCTGCAGGAAGGACATGGGGGCCACCAGACGGAAAGGCAGGGACCCCAGCTCCTGGTCCCAGCCAGCCCCAAAGGAGACCCAGCCTGCAAAGCACCCAGGGAGGCACCAGACACCCCTTGCTGCCCAGGGTGATGTCCACCAGGCCCGTGAGGCCGGCACCCCAGAGGTGCAGCAGGAAGAGCTGGGGCCAGGCTGTGAGACCAACTGCAAGGGCAGAGGGCAGAGGGCATGGTTGCCCAGAGCCTAGAGGTGTGGAGAGGGCAGGCCGGGGCTCAGGGGCCTGCCCATGGCTCTGGGTTCCTCGTCCCCAGATGGGCAGCCTGAGGTTCAGGGGCCATGTGAGGGCTGTAGGTGCTGGGGCTGGGCTGCCTGCCTGGGCCTGCACTGCATCCCCACCTGGAGAAGTCTCCGTCTGTCTATCCACCCTGCACACTAGAACCACAAGGGGCCTTCGGGACAGCGCAGCGCCTGGTGGAGCCCGAGGTGGCCAGCCCTGCAGAGACAGGTGCCAGCATGGGCCACAGGGCCAGAGGGGCGGGGTGGGGTGCTTCATCCGCAGACTGCCAGGCAGGGGCCTCGGCCGGGGGCACAGGGCCAGGGTCTGGTTGGCGGGCCGGGGGCAGACGGCGAACACTCCACATTTTTGGCAGCTGAAGGGCCTGGTCTGAACAGTCGCCTTTCTATTCTGCAGAAACCACCAGCTTTGCATCACAGGGCCCCGCAGCAGGTGGGAGTGGATTCCAGCCGATGGTGGAGGGTTGCATGGGGCACCGTGGGATGACAGCCAGGCCCTGCCCATGCTGCAGACCCCTGAGGCCAGGCTGGTCCTGGTCTCCAGCCTAGGGGTGACCCCAGGTTCCTCCCTCAGAGCAGCCCCAGGGATACAGGGACGCACTCTGAGCAAACAGCTTCCTGCCCACTTCACCACCAGGTCTCCCTTCGGGGGCCCCTTGGGGACCCAGAAAAGACTGAGACCCCAGCCCTGCCTCCCAGGGTCCCAGGCTGGTGAGGAGACACCCAGAAAGGAGCCGTGAGCGAGCAGGCAGCCCCGATGGGCAGCTCCAGGGAGGCCCTGTTCTCACGCTCAGCCCAGCCCCATTGGGGAAGCAGGCGTGGCGGGCTGTCGTCAGCGGTCCCCAAGTCCATCGGCCCACAGCCCCAGCGGACGCTCCTCTGTCTGAGACTAGCTCCTTTTGCTCCCACTCAGGGTCGGGAGCCCTATGAGTCCTTCCGGAGCATCTGCTCTGGGCCAAGCCCTTACAGTCACCATGGAGACCAGCACAGCTGTCCAATCAAGAGCAGGGAAACCACCTGCCAAGGTCACATGCAAGGTCACCCAAGGTCACAGGGCCAGGTGGTCTTGGCAGGGAACAGCCCCGCAGAGCCACGTCCCCACACTCCACGCTCAACGGCCCCCAGTACATGGGCCGGGGTCTGCAGATGGACCTCTGGGCAAACAGCCCTCCCCAGCCTGGGCAGCTCAGGGCACTCGCTCACCTCTTCAGGCCAGGGTCCCCTGTCCACCGGGCTCCAAAAATGCTGGCTCCTTCACCTGGGCCGCCCACCCAGCCTGAGCCCCGAGACTCAGCTGCAATTGGTACCCCATGGAATAGACAGAACTGGCGAGGCCAGCGTGAGGGGTCATGAGACCAGGGTGAGCAGTCACGAGGCCAGGGTTGGGGGGTCACAAGACCAGCAGAAAGCACAGAGGTCAGGGGTACTTCCCAGCCAGGCAGGGCCCAAAGCCCAAACCAGGTTCCAGACTGCATTCTCAAAGAGGGATGGGGTGGGGAGGACGGGATGACACGCTGGGAGGGCAGGTGGCCGTGGTGCTTCCAGGGTTGAGCACGGCCCTGCACTCATGCTTTTGCTGGGGCTGCTGTGGGCAGCTCTATGCCCATAGCATCCTCCCGCTCACAAACTCAGCACCACAGTGGGGTCCCCGGCTTCCTGCCCACCTCCCCCAAGGCCACGGGAAGGGCCCTGCAGGAGTTGTATGTGTTCACAGGTCCACAACCCAGGCAGACGGCTCTGATGGGCACTTCCAAGGCCCCCGGGATGGAGCCCAACTCCCTGCTTCACCACTTGGCCCCTGAATGCCCCCTACAACAAGCGTTCGGCTCCCCAGCCCTTCACAGGCTCCGTTTTGGAGACCTAGCACCCCACTGTATAGCCACATCTTCCTTAGGGGGGCCTGTTCTCCCCATTTCTGTCTACAGCTTCCAGGGAAATTCACAACAGATGGGGGACAAGGGAGCTGAACCAGCTGAGCATGCCACCTGGACCCCTCAGGGGTCGATGGCGTGGCCTCCCAGGAGTCCTGGAGCTGGACAGGCACTGGGCAGAGGCCAGCGTTTACGGCCTTCTGCCTTTATCTGGGAACAGAGAGTGGGCCGAGACCCTCAGTCCGGTGAGATATGGTGGCCGCTCCCCACCAACATCCTCCCCGCGGCCGCTGGGGGCCCCTCCCATTCCCCAGCGGTCCTCTCCCCAAGAGCACACCAAGCCTTTCTGCGCCATCGCTTTAATGGACAGACCATCAGACGCATTTGCTCAAAGAAAGAATAACTGAGCAGGGTTCTGGGCATCTCACGGGACGTAAATACACAGATCACGTTTGTACATCTCACATCAGACACGTATCCACAGCACAGGACCGCGCAGGGCGCCCCTCCGGACAGGCCTCCCGGGACTGCGCTGGGTCGGTCCCCGTGGGGCGGGGCCACGCCCGCGACCACGCCTCCACGCGCTCTCTCAAAGGCGTCCTGCAGCCGCGCCTGGAAGATGCTCCTTAACGTAGAAGACTCCCCAGGGACAGGTGAGTCCCGGGACGCTCGCTGTCACCGGAGACGGCCCCAGGGCACCAGAAGGGTCCCGACGGTCACTCGAGCTCGGAGACAAGGGACGGGGGTGGCAGGCCGCGGGCCACACGGGCTGACCCAGTTCGCAGGCGCAGCAGACACTGCGGTCCACGCACTCCCAGGGATCAAATCTTCCTCCTCCACTTGGCGTCTGACGGGGCGTGCCGCTGTGTCTCTGTGAGGTCACGACGTCGGCACAGCTCCTCGGCCCGGCCCTCTAGGTTCCGGAATCCCAGGGGCAGGCCCAGGACACCGAGACCTCCTGGTCACCACCTGGAGCTCCAGCAACCGGGCCACGGGTCACGTGTCACCAATGGGCTGCGACCACAAATGCTTTTCACCGTGTATGCGTTTTGGTGGGTTTGTTTTTTTCTTTTGTTTCAAAAAAAAAAAAAAAAAACCATGGCAGGCTCTCAGGTATATAAAACTTGGTAATATTAGACAAAAATACAAACTTCACCTTTACAAAAAAAAAAATCAAACAGCAACACACAGAATGTCTGTTGAATACACACATAAAGCATAACATGTTACCAAAAATAAGAGTTTACTTTCTGTCCCAACACTGGCAGCAGCAGGGAGCAACCCCGGGCCGCCACTCAGGAAAGCCAGGTCCTCGGGGCCGGCCACGGCAGGCAGGGGGCTGGGGAACGGCATGTGATTGCTTCACGCAGTTCTCTTGAAATGGCTTAAATTAAAAGGCGGATGAAACAGGGCAAGGAAGAAACACGTAAAGCCAGAAACATCTAGGAAATGATGCATAGGTGGGTATACCATGTTTATTTTAATACATCTCATTCGCTTGCATCCTGCTAGGAAAGGTACCGTCCCACTGTCCTGACTGTTACAGCAGCCTGGTGTTATCAGTGTAAATGTCTTCCAAAGAGATAATTAAAAAAAAAAAAAAAAAAGCTAGGCCAAGAGTAAAAAGGAAAGCTTAATAATCACTTTATGATGTAAAAAAAAAATCCACTTAAGGCTCTCAGGGAGGTTTCTGGATAAGACTCAAACACTATGGCAAGGAGATGTGGTTTCCCAGTCGGCTCCTGCGTGTGCCTGCAGAGCCCGCGGCCTCCGACTGCAGCCTTCAGAAAGCAGGCTCTGCATCCTCGGCAGAAGCACCTGTGACCACCCTGGCCAGAGATCCAGTCGGCCGAGACACCAGTCCTCCCGCCCCTCGGGGCGTCCCTCCACTCCGGCGACTGTTCGGATATTTCTGTGAGTGAGTTTTGTTTGCTCTCTCTTTTTTTTTTTTGACAAGGAAGCGTCTTATTGTTTCACCGAGTGCTACAATACTTGCTTTGATGTCACATGAACAACGTATACTGTCTCTTTGTTCTCCAAAGCGTGCATGGAGACAGTTTCCACGGAGAACAAAGACCGCGCTGGCAGTGAGCACCGTACATAGTAGGTTCAGGAATGTAACACGCCATGTACATCCGTGTCCCGGGAGAGGGCTGCTGGCTGGTCTTCACCTCACATCTGCAGGCAGGAGAGAGACGGGCGCTGAGAGGCCACGAACTCACGAGCGCCATGACAGCATGCACACGCACGCACGCACACACGCTGCGTGGTAGCTCGCAGGATTTAAAGCCTTTGTTAAATTTTTCAAATCAAATATGCCCCATTACCCTTTCAATAACATCCTGACCAGTATTGGGACTTGGCTCTTGGGATCTCATAGAACACCGCTTCAGAGCAAGCCCCATTCTCCCATTGTACAGATGGGGAAAACTGAGGCCCAGAAGGGTTCTTCTGCTGTTCTTCTCACCATTCTCCTTCTTCTGGCCTATAGCTTGATGTGATTTCTGGTGCTCCGGCAGCCATTCTGGGCCATGAGGCAATCCTGCCACTGGATGCCACCAGTGAGACACAGGGGTCTCTGTGACTGGGCAGGGTACACGACCTGAGCGTACAGCAGCTCCTCCCCACCCTACACCGCCTGTCTGTTGCTCATCCCGACATTTGTACCACATGCCCAGAGCCCGGATGCTAGCAGGGGTCTCTCATCAGCTGGCCCAAGGAGGCTTAGCCCAGTGGCTGCAGACTGGGAAGCACAGGCAGGTACAGATCAGCCCCTGCACACCCTCAGGACCCAAAGCCAAGGATGAACAGCTGGGGGCTGCTTCAGGATCTGTCCACATGGGCCTTTCCTCCCAGAGGAGCCTCCCGAGTGCACCTGGCCCACAGGGCTCAGAAGCTCCTGGCCTGGTCAGATTCTACAGTCACACATCACTCAGCTGGGCCCCGGGTGCCCAGGCACCTGTCGCTAAGAGTTCCTCTCACAACTACCTGTCTTGGATGCCATGGCTCCCACATGCCCAGGAGCAAGGACCAGGTTCTCCAGAGGCAGACAGTCCAACAGGAAGGACCAGGAAGACGTAACACTGCCTCCTCCATGATGGCCCACACCCACCTCCCCTGGGAAGCTCCTCTAAAAGACCACTTTTCCCAGGCCCCCTTAGAGTGGAGGGGGTGGCCAGTGAGATTAAAGCAAAAGTCACTGGGTCCTTTCACTGTTCTCCCCACCATAATCTTTCTTCCAGCCTGGGGTGTAACACGATTTCTGGAGCTGTGGCAGCCATCTAGGCCACAAGGCTGTGGACGGCCATCACCAGTCCTGAAGCGGGTGTCTGATGATACTGTGCGGCTGCCATACCTGCTCTGGTCTCTACCTCAACTCGCCCTTATTTCTGGTATGTTGTTAGCAGCCAAACACAATTTCCAATACAGCAGCCAACAGCCCTCCATGTTTACACAGCATTTCAGACAGGATCTACCCAGCCTTCAACAAGTCTCATCTGTGATCCCGGTAAGCCTCAGTTTTTCCATCTGTCAAAGGAGTGGGTAAGCTGTTTGTGTTTAAGCAATTAAACATGGGAGCTACTCCACTGCTGCTCAGGGAGCCCAGATCACCCTGCTCCTATGATCTCTGCCTCCCAATCAACGAGAACCAAAGCCAGAGCGGGGGCCCCGGAGCAGGAGGGGCCGGGGGCCAGGCGTCCCGAGCGGCAGGAGAGGGGGCGGAGGACAGGAGCGCGGAGACCCGCAGCCCGGCCGGACAGACAGCGGAAGCTCGCGGACGGATCAAGGCCAATCAGGGCGCGTCCTCGCCTGTGGGTGATTCGCCGAGTGATCGGGCGCTGCGCCTCCCACCCCAGGACGGCGGTGCGGCAGGTGGGTGGCTCCTACCTGGTTGGCCACGTTAGGTGGGTTTTAACCTTTTTCTTTTCCGTTTTTTACCTGACTCCCTACGCCTTCCTGTTGACAGAAGGGCAGGAAGGGTGAGTGGGCCCAAGGGAGGGTGTGGGGTGGAAACTGAAGCAATAAATACCTGGGGTGTTTGTCTTTCTGTAAAACAGCTCGATGGCGCTGGCAGGGAGACACTTCCTGGTCCCATAAGCCGGCCCAGCAGCCAGGCTGCTCTGGGCAGAGTCTGGCCAAAAAGGCCAGGACCCCGAGCGCCAATGCTGTGGTCAGCGCCTGCCACCCGCCAGGGACGGGCCACATCTCTCCAGCTCACCGCTCGGGCCAGGGCGGGAGACGGGACCCCAGAGCAGCCTGACCCCTCCCTCCAGGCACGTGGCCGTGTGCCTGCAATGCCCTCGGGGGCAGCACAGCCCGCCCCAGCAGGTCCTAGGCCGCACAGGGAACGGCCGACAGGCCTCAGCTCCAGACCCCGCCCCTGCTGCCCCCCGGGGCCACAGGCACCGGGCTCTGTGCCCGGGCCGACGGCAGGGACTCACCCGCCTCCTCCTCGCGGCGCTCGGGGCCGGGGCTGGCGCTCGTGCACGCACACTCCAGGTGCTCCTCCAGCCGTACCTGCACCTCTTTTAACTTCGCCTTCTTCCTGAAGTACTCCACCTTGGCCACCTGCCGAGACAGCAGTGTGGCCCTGGACGAGCGGCGCACGGGCCTGGGAGCTGGGACGACCCCTGACCTCCGACCTCCTCCCAGTGGGAAAAGCGGGGGCACCAGTGAGGAAGCAGTGAGATCCGGTGTGGCGTTTGTGGTCTGTCCCACTGTAACCTGAGCCGAGGTCTGTGCACGCCAGGAGAGGCCCTGAAGGATGCCCTCGAAGGGGGAGCTCTGGGTGAGGGAAGGGGTTTGCTTCCACGCTTCAGGGAAACGTGGAACAGCCACGGATGTCGGCAAAGGTGCGCCTGACCATCAGTAGCCAAGGACCGGGGCTGCCGCTGGAGGCCCGAGGACCATCCTGCCTCTGGCCCAACCCGGAGCCCTGAGGAAGAGCAGGAGGCGTGGGCCCACGTGGGGCTCCAGACGAGGACCCCTCAACCGCCTGACGTGCAGCTGGGCCCAGCCCTGCAGCCTCACCCGGCTCCCAGAGCGACCCCCAGGGACACTCCCTCCATCCCTCGCTGTTCGCCCAGGGGCATGAGTGCGGGGGGAGCAGGGCTCGGCCAAGGCCCACCTCTGGCACTAGGAGGACCCAGGGAAGCCTGGCTCATGGGCCACAGCTGACTGGGGCGAACGGGACCCCAGGCCGCTAACAGAAGCCTCCAGCCTGGGACAGTCCTTTACAAGGAGCTTTGAGGCCAGAAGTCGGGGGACCCTGGGCAGGGGATTGGCCTGCACTGCACTCCAGTCGCCGGGCTGCCCACCCCATAGGCGAGCAGCCCCGGAGGCCCATCCAGACCTGGAGTGGCCACCTGGCCACGTGAATTAACCAAGCAGAAGAGAACCGGTGGCCTGCCGGCCATGTGAAGTGGCCGTGGCTCAGACAGGTCAGGAGCTGGGCGGGGTTTGGGGCCAGGCCCAGGGGTTTCCCAAGTCGAGACCTCGAGACCAGGGAGAGCAGAGGCCTCAGGTGCGAGCTCCTGAAGAACGTCTCCACCCAAGGCGGCCTGGGGCTTGGTTGCCCCAGCTTCCTTCCCTGGGGAGAGTCCGAGAGCCGGGCGTGCAGGCCACGTAGGCAGCCAGCCTCCGCCTTTCCATCTGTAAAGTGGGAACACGGGTCACACGCACCAGGGGTCACGGTGAAGGACAAACGGCTCACACACACAGAAGCACCTGGAACTTGGGTCACTATTCAGGGGCCACTGAAGTTGACACCTTCGCACAGAGCCTGTCCGAGGCCCCATCCAGAGAGGCCAGCCAGCTGGCCCAAGCAGTGTGGTCCGCTCCCCTGGAGCTCAGGCAGCGGGCACACAGGTCAGCGCCTCACCCCGCTCTGAGTGCCCACACGCTTCCCGCCACCCTGGCCTCTGCTAGGGGACACAGGCCGCCCAAGGGCTTGGCCCTTGGCCTTTGGACAGCATGCCTCTGGCCAGTGGGTACCTCCCCTGGTATCCTCTGCAGGGCAGGACGAGGACCCAGGCCCCCACAGCAGGCGTGGCAGGGGCAGGTCCGCCAGCCACCAGACAGACCGCCCGGGGACCAGTGCTGGGCCCAGAAGCACTGCCCTGGTGGGCCCCTCAGTGAAGGGTGCGCAAAAGCGGCCACTCAAGTCTTTAGAGAAAAATCTTGTTTTTCTTATCACAGAAAAACAAACAGGGATTCATGGCTGCACCTGCTTCTGGGTATGCAAGGATTCCGGGCCGGTCCACCACCTCCATCTGGCCAGGAAATGGCTACATTTTTCCCCCAAGAATGCACTGTGAATATTAAATTCTCAAAAGCGTTCTCCGCTCTAGCCAAGGCCACGATGAAGATGCTGACGTCCTTGGCGCCCCACCCCCAGACCTACGCTGCAGCCTCCTGGAGCCCATACTCCATGCTCTCCCCACCATTTGTCTCGGCCGCTCCTGAAAAACCAGACACTCGGACTCCCCGCCACGGAGCTGCCCCACCTGCAGGGTCCTAGGCCAGACCCACCCAAGCACACCACCCTACGATGACGTCAGCCTTCTGAGCCAGGCCTTGGGTTCCTGTGCCTGCCAGCCCCCATGAAGCAGGACACCCCCAGGAGGGCCAGGGAGAGCCACGCCCTGCAGGGCCCCCCCCGACGCAGGTCATCCAGAATAAACAGCAGCATCTCCTGAATCCCACGGGTCACACCCGTGACACTCACAGCAGCCTCGCGAGGGCACAACCACGGCCCATTTCACACGCAGAGGAACTGAGGCAGCACAGGGTCTAGTTCACTGGGGGGGGTCCCGGGCTTGGAACCAGCAGGGGCTCTAAGCACGCCCCTCAGGCAGGGGACGTCCTGAGTCTGCCAGGCAGGGTTGCCGGGGCCCTGCAGCCCCACACCCACTCAGAACTGAGTCCAGCTCCCGGGGTCACGACGGACAGACCGACCTGGCTCCCAGGTGGGCAGGGGGAGGCCTTCTCCAGGCCCGGTTTAGAGGCCACGGCGGCCAGAGAAGACAACCCCAGCTCCAGGGTCTGTGGCCGATGGGGTCTGGCCTCCATGACAGACTAGGGCTCAAGCCGGGCAAACAGCAGGCGCCTCGCCCCGCGGGGCAGGGACTCAGCAGCCCGGCACCAAGACACGCTGCCAGAGCCACTGCCTCACCCTCAGGGCCCCGACCTGGCTCCCGGAACAGCAACGGCTGACCTGGCTCCCGGAACAGCAACGGCTGATGCAGCCCCCGTGGGGACCCCCACCCAACACACAGGTCCCCAGGCCACGAGGGGTGCAGAGGCCCGTCCTGGACTTCCCCAGTTAGACACGCCAGGCCCACCTCCCAGAGGCCAGAGGTCTGGCGAAGTCGGACTGCAGTTAACTGCCCGACACGGCCGCAGAGCTGAACCCGCATCTAGAGGCCTGGCCCACAGCTACCATGAAAGCGGGGCCACCCCAAGCTCCTAAAACCTGAGAGACTAGAGGCCCACCCGGCAGCAGGGAGCCGTTCCTTCAGCCGAGCCACCGCTGCCCAGGCCCAGCTCCACCTGTCCCGGACGTGGAGGCTCAGGTCTGGGGCGGGGTCCACGTGTCAGCCCGCACCAGGGAGCAGATGCCAGGCGCTGACCTTGCTGAGCAGGGTGCAGGAGAGGTGGCCGGGACCCCTGCCCACATGGCAATACGGTGGGTCTGCAGGGGCTCCGGGATCCTCAAGCTGCCCCCAGGGCAGGCCCCGGAGGTCTCACGCCCCCGGTGGGCTGTTGGCACAAGAAACCTCAGGCTGCCCTCCACAGAGGTCACGGAAGGCCTCTGGGGGGCAGGCCACCAACCCGGGCGTGTCCTGACCCCAGGCCCGGGGCACCCTGCAGCTGGGGGTGCCCACCTGGTTCACTCGCCCGGGAGACTGTCCTGGCCTCCCCGCCCTCTCCTCCCAATGACGGGCCTTGGGCTGTGCATCACCCCGTGACCCCCAGCGCCCACCCTGCACTCAGTCTGGGCCTCGAGGGCCCCTCTCTGCTCGGCCGCAACCCCAATTGGAACAGGGGCGGCCCCTGGCCAGGCCAGGGGGTGGGCACGCCACAATAGGACTCCTGTTCCCACTGACCTCCATCTCCTCCTGCCAGGACCCCGGGGTCTGGGGCCGGATGTCTCCTTGCCGACCTCCTGATGAGAGGGCAGGAGGGTCCCTCCCCGGGAGGGGCGGTGGGTGAAGGCACGCGGGGCACCGGATGCAGAGCCGGGTGGCCAGGTCCCCTGAGGCAGGCTGACCCCCCACTCTGGGCAGACGGAGCCTGGCTCTCCCGCCCGCTGGTCAGGCCTGTGCCCTGGCAGATGGAGCACCCTCCCTCACCCATTGAGACCCCTGAGGAGCTGTGGACCGCCCGCCCACACTTAGGATGGACCAGGGGAGACAGAGGGTCACTGCCCAGCCTGGGACCAGACACGGTCTGGCCCTCACACCATGGGAAACAAGAGTGGGAGCCGTGGGGGACCCTCTCTGCCAAGGCTGGAGCCATGGGCAGAGAGCCCGCTCCATTTCCGCTCCCCTGTACCTCCACGCCCCTGCCACTGGCCTGACAAACAGGCTCCAGAGTCCGCAAGCAGGACCATCTAATCTAGGGCACCCCACCCCCAGGCCCGAGACACAAAGACCTCACATCTGTGGACTCCTGGGGCTCCTAAGACCCCTCAACACAGCACAAGGAGAGACCCCCAGACCCAACGGAAGCCGAGGAGGCTGGGCTGAGAGCCAGGGCCGCAGCTGAGCCTGCAGGCGGGCATCAGGCCTGCTTCCTCCTTGAACCAAGGAGGACGCAGCAGTGGGGCCCACAGGGTGCCCGGGGCAGGGGCCCCCCACCCTGAGTCTGAGACCTGAGGCGGGAGCCAGCGCCCGAGGCAGGCACTCCAGGGCACCTTGGCCCCAGGGGAGTGTCCACCTGAGACCGCAGGCAGCAGCTGTGGAATCCGCTTACTCAGTCCCCAAAGCACGCAGAGGACCAGGTCCCCAAGGTCAAGTCCCAGTTAAGAGTCTAAAGTGCTTCTCGCGCGCTACAGGGTCCTTAACTCCACACCTTACTCTGGGGCCAGGAGCCCAGACTCAGAATCGCAGGCGACCGGAAATAATTCCCAGCAGAGAAGAGTTCCACTGCACCCCCCAGAGCAGAAGCCCGCATTCCAGGAAAACCGGAGGCCCGGCTGAGCCGGGGGCACTGCTCCATGGGGATGGTGCCAAGTCCATGCCCCAGAGCCACAGGGACCACAACCCACCTGGAGCCAGCTTCCATGGAGGCAGGTAGTCCCCGCGACCTAGACCCACTCCACAGAAGAGACAGGTACGACCAGAGGGGAGCGAGCCCAGGCTAAGAAAGGCTTCCAGACAGAGGGCCAGAAGCCAGACCCTAGTTTAGCTGCCCAGTGACCCGAGAATGCAGAATTTCCCCCAGATTCAGAGAACGAGCCCCAGTGTGTGTCCTTGGAACCTGCCCTGCAGCACACCCTATGATGCCCTTAGCAGTCAAATCAGCCAGCCTCCTGCCTGGGGGAAGGCCTCGCAATGAGCACTGGCCATGTACTGTCTCCCAGGAGCCCATTGGGAGGCAGAGACATCTGACGCAAGCCACTGGGCCTGTGGGTCTCCATGCAGAGCACACTTACCTGAAACAGGAGCCCCCCTGGCCCCCAAAAGGACCCCCCTGGCTGGTGCCCCATCAACACACATGTCCAGTGGAGAAAGGCACCCTCCCAGGTCTCACAGGGACCAGAGGTCTAGCATGACGGGTGTGTGCCTGGCCCTGCAGCATGATTTCTGAGCCAAGTCGAAGCCGTGGTGGGAGTCAGCTTCCCCACCTGGCCCCAGCCCAGGGCTCCCTTCCGGTTTCAGTGGGGAGAGGCTCTCAGGGGACGCCCAGCCCTCTTGCCATGTACCATACCCCCCACTAAAGTGCCCAAGAGACCCTTCCAGAGCCTGGAGGGGATACCAGGCAGCTCTCAGCTAAACAGCTGGACACCTTGCAAGACCCATCAGCGAGGCAACCAACCAGGTCGTCCTAAGATCCAAACGTGTTTCCCACGAGAGGCCCTTGGAGGGGGGACTGGATGCCCCCCTAAACCACCCACCAGGACCCAAGCCCCAGTCCCGCCCCCGGGGCCTCAGCGTGCCTGTCAAGAGATGGGCGCATCGGCCGGCTCACCAGCCGCCGCGGGCCGCCGCGGGCAGGAACGCGTGGGCTCACCTTGACGCTCCGGTGGTGCACGCGCGACGGCTGGCACTTGACGCTGCTCGTGTTGCAGCAGCCGGTGCAGCGCCTCACCTCCACGCACGGCGGCCAGATCAGGAAGTTGGCGGACGTGGGGTCCACCTGGCTCCGAGGTATCTCGTAAATGACAGTCCTGGTCTTGCAGACCGCTGGGATGGCCTCCTCTGCAGAGGTGAGAGGCGGGTGAACGTGCTGGAAGCCCCAGGGCGGCAGCAGCTCCCAGGAGTCCAGGCAGGAGCGACTCACGGCTTCCGCCCATGGGACATGTCACACAGCCCCTGGTCCAGCACAGGCAGAAAGACCCCGGCCCCCAACAGGGTGCCCCTGACTGGTCCAAAGATAAGCAGTAACTTCAGGGCTGGAAGGGGAGACCCCAGAGGGGCAGGGGCTGCAGAGAGCCTCCCCTGGGGCGTGGGGGCTGGAAAGGGGCTCACACAGCCCCTGAGGCCAGCTGGGAGGTGGGACACCGCCTTCACTCAGGGCCGGAGGGTGGGGGGCCGGCTCTCACCTGCCCCGCCTCCCAAGGGCCCTGCCTCCCACAAGCACATTTCCAGCAGCCCCCAAATCAAGAGGGCAGGGTGCTGGTGACCCGGCCACCCCAGTGTGGGAAGGGGCCCTGCTCACAGCGCCCAACTCAGTGCCCACCAGCCGGAAGGGTCTGGGGAATCCAGTCAGGCAGGGCCACAGGCCTTCAGTCCAGCGCCGGTTCCGCTCAAGCGCAGGCCCCCGGTCTGGAGCAGGCCAGGCCCTCATCAGCCCTAAAGACTCGAGGCAGTGCACGTCACCTGGGAGGGCCCGCTGGCCCCAACCAGGAATCGTCTACCCACACACCGCACCCAGAGGCAGAAGCCATAAAATCCATACTCTCAGAAAGACAGCTCAGACAGAGGGAGTCACACGCCCAAGGTCACACGGAAGACAGGCAGCTGTCAGGACCCGCAGGTGGCATGGGACTGCGTTATAACACCACCCAACTGCACCCCTGGTGCAAGGTCTCCCCTCAAGGCCGGGCCCAAGGCCCCAGGAAACCTCCATCAGCCAGTCACTCCTGAAGGGGCCAGGCAGACCCCGGATGCTCAGAGTGGGGCCAGGGTACCAGGCCTGCAGGGGGTGGGGACCTCAGAAAAGGCCCCCAGGCCCAGCCCGGCTGCACCCACCGCTCCGCAGGGCAGTGGGGAGCACTCTGTGCTCGATGTTACAACTGCAAATTAAACACGACCCATCCTCCAGCGAGGCTGACTCCAGCACAGGTCCCAACAAGACCAGGCACTTCAGGAATTTATGGCGGCTCCCCGCTTTTGGAAACCCTTGGCCTAGGCCAGGCCTGCAGCAGGGAGTGGGTGGGCCGGGGCGGACAGGGGGCACAGGGCCTACGCAGCAGAGAAAGGACGGACCCCGCATCCCAGTGTGGGGGGGTGCGTCCCCCCCACAGGGACTCACCGATGCTCCTTTTCCTCCGGATGGGCACCGGCCGCTTCTCTGGGGCATGCTTGGCGCCGTGGCCCCCGTGGGCTCTCAGACTGGTTTCCAAAGGCTCCTCAGCTCCTACAGGAGAAAGAGGCGATGCCGACCGGCTGCCCACACCCAGCCCCCTGGGGCCTGCACAGCAGCACACCCCACCGCCCTCCTCCTTACAGAGGGGGTCCCTCTGCGCCCACATGGGGGGCCTCCAGATGTGCGCAGGATGAGACTCCCAACTGCCAAAGATGTCCCAGCCGCCCCACGCGGCCGGCACGAGGCTCCTGACGTGGGCGCCTGCCCTGCACCCCACTGCGAAGCTGCAGGCCAGCAGGGAAGGACCTGCGGCCAGCCTGCCTGGGGCGCCTCCTCAGGGAAGCCGGGTGAGGACTGACCCAGGGGAGGTGCCTGAAGCCAGCCCGCCCCAACCGCAAGGCTGAGCTGACAGGCCTGCTGCTGCTCGCTGGACAGCGCACCATGGACAGCGGTCTGGACGGCAGACTGTACCACGGACCCACACAGGCTGCGGCCGCAACGTTTCCACCGCCGCTGCCGCTGCCTCTGCTGCCCTCACTGACCTCCTGGCTGAGCATCCCGGCCTTGCAGGGGCATCAGGAGCAAGGCCAGACTGGGCCTCAGTCAGACCCCACTCATCTCTGAACATCAGTCCGCCGTGACGGAGAGGCCATGAGACCCGGGAGCGGCACAGCAGGAGTCCGGTGCCCAGTCGGGGGACATGGCTCTCAGGAAGGAAAGTGCTTTGAGTGGCCCCAGAGCCAAGGTCACCACCACTGGGCCTAGTGCCCCAGGCTGGCTACAGCCCCCTCGGTACACACACCACCATCAGCTCTGCCCCAGGGCTCCCAGACAGGGCTCGGAAGGGACACACACACCTGCCGTCTGGCCTGACCCCGCCCAAGGACAGCACCTGCAGCAGGATGGAGTGGGCCACATGTGCCGCCCTGCCCTGGCTCTCAGACCCCGTGGGGGTCTCCCCGCCTCTCCCCTCCATCACTGCTTCCCCCACAGGTAACGAGAAGCAGCAGGCTCTGAGAAGGCACACCTCAAGGGCCACAGCTGCCCAAGGATCCCGTTCTCGCCGCCTCCCCTCCCCAAGAAGCTCCAGTGGTATCCCGGGCACGAGCCCAGACCCGAGGACCCCCTCACTGATGCGCAGCGCACAGAGGCCTTGGAGACTGTCCACACACCCGCAGTCTGAACCTGCACTCACTAGAAACGAAGCGCAAACACAGAAAACGCAGTGGGAACACAAGATGCGCCGCCTTGCATGCCGCCATCCAGGAGAACCCAGCTCTTCCCTCAAAATGACTCAATGTTCCACTGCCACTAATTTTTTCTGAGACCCAAAATAAGATCAGAACAGAACTACTCATGCAGTAAGAATTTCCCATCCACCAACCGTTACAAGAAGCATTTTTTCACGAAAAAAGTGACATTATGAGTCACGTCCTGGTGGTGGCCATCTTGCCATCGCCAAGCCGGGGAGCAGCTGGTCCATCCTGAGCTTCTAGGAGACAATGGCACAGCAGCAGCCCAGGCCACACCCCACCCCGCGCTCCAGCCAGGCAACAGCGGCCTTCCGCGACACCATGGGGCCGCACACACGCTCGGGGCTGCCACCTCTTCAGCTCAGAGGAAACTGAGGCCCAGGCTGAGAAGGACAAGCACAACCAATGGCCAGCAGGAGACCCGCCCGCCTGCCCCCACCCAGGCCTCTTGCCCCGGAAGAAGCAGAGAAGACAAAGCTCCCGGTCCATCAGCTCTTCTGAAACCTGAACCCAGGACTCAATCCCCAACAGAAGTAGAAAGAGCTCCCAGTCAAACAAGCTCATCCACTCCCCTATGGAGACGGGTGGTCCAGAAACCCAGCCCGGACCTTGCTGATGGAGCGGTGGCCCTCTGATTTATGTGGGTGGAGATACGACCGGCAGGAATCCCCCCAAGAGAAGGCCACAGGTGAATCAGACCCGAAAATGGCTCTCAGGACAGTTCATCAACTGGTTTCCCCTTCTGCCTCTGATGCACAGATGTCCGAAGCACAGAGAGCCGTCTTCCAGCTGTCAGTCCTGGAGGAGCATTAATGGCCTAATGGGATGATATTTATGTATCCTTACTCAATGGCCACGGGCACCCGGCCAGGCTTCGGAGAACAAAGCTCCCGCGTGGCTGAATGGTCTGCTCTCAGCACACCCGACACACAGGCCGCAAACTCCATGCTACTGGTCATTAAAAGACCACATGCTGGCCCCTGCACCCAAAGGTCACATGAGAAAAACCAACTTTCTGATCTGTGAAAGGGCTCAGAGCTCCCGGGTGCGGGAAAGGAATCCACCGCCTGCGGGCCTGGACGCAGCAGCGCCTCACCTGGGAGACTGGAACGGCCCGGGCCCTGGAGGCCACGCCCACCTGCCAGTCACGAGGCCCCGCCCCGGGGAGGAGCCACTGCAAACCCGAGTCTCTTTTCCCGCTCCCAGGCGTCAGTCTGCAAGAGCTCCAGTCGGAGCTATAGGAGGAAGGACGGACGCCCAGGCCAGTGGGTCTTCTCTGCAACTAGCCGCCTCCTCACTGATCCCACCTCTGGCTGACCCTGCTGGGGAGTCCTGGGCCTGGAGAAGTAACCCCACAGCAGTTTACAACCCTTCCTAGCAGCGGGGTCCATTTCTACTCTTCATTTGGGGCAGAAACAGAAGTTGGGGAAAAGACACCCACACCCCCAGGCCAGTCCTTCTGCAAAACAAGCTACAGAAGCAACCAGCTCAGGTCACAGCTGTGAGAGGGGGGTCACCCAGAGCTCTGATGAAGGAGCCCGCCCTGGGGTCTGTGTCACAAAGGGTCCCAGAGGGACAAGGCCACCGAACCAAGGAGACCCTGGGGCCCCTCTGTTCTCAGCCCAAAGCTCTCCAGGCACCAGGTGCTCTCTCAGACCCCAGCTGCCCCAACAGGTGGGGGAGGGAGGGAGGCGGTCCACTCCGTCCACTCCCTGGGGCAGGAGGGAGCCAGGCTCCCAGGGCTTTTATAAGGGGGCAATTTGAGAACCGGCTGGTGCACCCTTGCTTCTGTTTGGACCCTCCAAGGAGGCCATGGACCCAGAAGTCCCCAGGTCAGGAATGCTATCAGCATGACCCCAGAGCTGCAATGCTAAAAGCATTACTGGGTGGGGGGTGGGGTGAGGCGGGGCTGCAGAAAACGGAATAAGAATGGTCCCAGCAGAAAGTGAATGGCCCATTTCCCCACCACAGCCCAAAACAGGTCCTGCAGGGAGGCCCAGCCTCTCCCAGGGAAAAACCTCTTGGGAACCAGTCTCCCCAAGTCCATCAGGGATCAGCAGAATGCAGGCAAGTGTTCTCCTCGGCTAACCAAAGCCAAACCCTTCTCCCCAGGGTTACACATCAAGGAACCAGATCAAAATCCCCCCCTGGCCCCACTCTGATCTCCAAGTGAAATTCTACCCCCTTCCTGATAAGGATCAGCCAAAGGATTTCCTGGGTCAAGAAACTACAGAAACCATCGCCCTTGCTAGAAAATGGTTTTGGCATGAAATGAAAACAATTCAGGCCTCTCCACCACCATAATTAGGTACAAATTTCCAAATGACTAGACCATGTGATTTTACTTAATTCCCCCACCGCCCCCCTTTTTAGAGTAGTTTGCAGTGAGAGAAAAATCTTCATTTCACTTAAAATCCTCCCAACCAACCCCTGGCTAACTTTGGCTGCTCCATTTGACAAGCTCATCTGGGGCCCCTTTTTGTCCAGTCAACAGTAAGTTTTCTGACATGAGTATCGCCCTAGCTTATTCACAGTGGAGTTCCTGCCACAGAAATGCGGGCCAGAATCCTTGTCCTCTAGGAAGAGCTTCCTCTGGTCCACAGGCAAGCACAGCCACCCCGCATCCACAGCTCCCAGCCAGGCCAATGTGGGTCGTCAGCACCTCTGCCCACCTGGAGCCAGTCCAACTCTGCAGCTGACACTCAAAAGCTTCAGAAGTCTGCTTGACACTGTTTCCTAAAGCAGCTCAGCTCCAGAGCCTGAGGGGGAACCCCGAAATAATCCCCAAACAGCAGTATCCAAGGCGCGCCTTTTTTACTGGCTCATGAAAAACAGAAAAACACAGAACTCACAACCACAAAGGCCCAGCCCGGCAGCAGGAGCAGGGCTAATGCGCACCGATGACCAAGGGGCCCTCGGTGGGGCGGTGGCGGGAGGCACCGCGCACCAGCTTGCGCCCAGGTCAGGGCTCACCGCCCAAGGCCTGGGCTGGCTCCTCCCGGCCGGAGGGCAGGCCCCGGACCGCACACCTGGCTGGGACGCCGGCGCCCTCTATGCGGCTAAACTTTCTAAGACACATTCGGCATTTTCCTTAAAGCAAAAAAAACAATCCCCTGGGCGAGTGAGCAGCCCCGGCCGCCGCCGGGAGAGAAAGTGGTGATTGGAAGAGAAACTCCTGACTCATCCGCCTGGGCTTTTATGGCCCGGGATTGGATTCTGACCTTTCGGTGCGCTCCTGCGCGGCGCCCGGCCCGGCCCGAACGCGGGAGGCGGCACGGGGCGCACACACAGCCTGCCCGCCCACCCGCGCCCTCCCCGCGCGCCGAGGGAAGGGGCGCGATTTACCTACGGAGTCTATCTCCAGGAGTCGCTGGAGGTCCCGGATGCTGTGGATCTGACTGTGCGCCAGCCTCTCAATGACCTCGCGGGGGATCTCGGCTTCCTGCAAGCATAGCAACACGGTCAGCGCCCGTGGCTGTCCAAAGCGCCTGGTCCCCCACCCGGCCCGCGCGGGCGTCTTGCAGGAAGGCCACCGGACCCCCAGCCCGGGCCCTGGAGCCTAAGGCCCAGGGTGGGACTGGATGAGACCCACCCCCCCAAGTCCAATTCTCCGTCCCCATCCATGTCTGCCCTTTACAAAAAGAAACCGCTCCCCACCTTTAAATTAAAAAAAAAGGAAAACCCAGGGGGGGACCCTCTGCCCGGGGGTGTCCGTTACAGGAGTCTAGGGGCAGCGAGGGGCCCGGGGAGTTGCTGGTCTAATAGTGAAATCAACATGAGAAAGATCAAGTTGAAATGCGTCACGGACCGGCGACGAAAGTCACGGCAGCCCTAACACTTTAATCTACCCCGAGGTTTAAATTTCACACCCGGAATCCCGACCGAACCTGCGGGGGAGAGGGTCTGCAAACACGCGCGCGCACACTCACACTCGCCCCACCCCGGGCTCCGGCCCAGCTGCGGCCCTAGCGCCGACTAAGACGCCCCAAATCCAGCCGCGACTGGGAGGGGCTGCCAGGGAACGTGAGGGTTAAATATCTATCTCTCGCAGCTCCGGGTCCCAACACAGACCACCCTCCCGGCTTCCCCCTACTCTTTCCAGATTTTTAAAGGGAGTCGGGGGTCGTGGGGGGTCTCAAGCACTAAGTCCCCACGACGGGGGAGTAGAAAGTCATTTATCATAGCACAGCTCACGAGGATTCGGAATTCGAGATGGGGGTGGGGGTGGGGACGCGGGCGGTGGGAGGGCGAGGGCTCCCTGCCCGGCCCCGGCTCGCCTCGCTCAGCCACCTGTAAGCAGGCCCGGGGCGGGCGGGACTGCGCCGGCCCAGCCGCCGCTCCGGGTGTGGGGACCGGGACCCGGGGTCTGCGGCTCCGCGCTGCTCACCATGCCTTCCGGGGGCTCCCGCTGCATCCGCCCCTACCAGTTTGTCGGCGGCTCTTCCCTCTTCCCCGGCTCCGCGGGCTCACACACACACACATACACACACACCCCCTTCCGCGCTCCCGCACCCCAATGCTGCATTGTCCGCCGCGCCCTAGGTCTCCCTCCTCGGAGAGGAGCCCGCGGCCCCCGAAGTTTCTCCCCACTCGTCCACCCAGCCGCCACTCCGTCCCTCCGCGGCGGAGCGACGCAACACGCTGGAAACTCACCAGACACACTTAAGCATGGCAGAAAATAGAACCCAGTTGGGAAAATTTAAAAGCCGACCACCCTAGCAGAAATAAAAAATGCGCCCTGCAGAGCCCCGGAGCCTGGGCTCTCGGGGCCGCGGGCGGCCTCAGGGGGCGTGCGCAGGGGGAGTCGGAGAAAGGACGGGGCGCGGGGGTGGCACCCACCTCGGCCAGGGCATTGGCGAGGTACCCGCAGCCGAGGAGCAGCAGACAAGCCCAGGTCCTCATCGCGTCCCGAGGCACCGGTGGCTCGGCGGGGAGGCGAGGCCGCGGGGCGGGCGCTCCAGCCGGGCTCCTGTGGCGGCGAAATTCAGTACCATCCCTCAGGGAACGCGGCCGGGAGGAGGGTGGCGAGGAGAGCAGGGAGCCGACGGAGCGCGCCCGGCGCGAGCAGCGAGTGCGGAGAGGCAGGCAGGCAGCGCCAGAGAGGAGGAGGAGCAGGGAGTGCGCGCCCGCCGCGCCCGCCGCGCCGGGAGCCTCCTGGGCCGCCGGGTAGGGGGTGGGGACGGAAGGGGCGGAGGGCGGGGGCTGGGCCTCTTCCTTGGTGCGTTCCCGGTGCTGGCCGCCGCCGCGCTCGCTCCCCGGCGCTGGCTCTAGGAGCGACCAGGCCGGTAATTCTGCATATTTGCGGGCGTCAGCCCCGAAAGGGACCCCGGAGCGAGGCTGGAGCCGCTGCCGCCGCACCACCCATCACCTGTCTGGACGCCCGGCCAGGCCCGGCGCGGGCTCGCGCTCTCCCTGCGGGCTGCGGGCGGCCCTGCGCGCCCACCAGCGGCCCTGCGCTCGCCTCCGGCCTCCTCTCGCCACCGCCGCCGCCCGGCCGGGCACGGCGCGGCCCAGCACCGCGCGGCCCGGCGGCCTGCGTGCGCCCCTCCGCGGCGCGCCTTCGGCTCCGGCGCCGCGCTCCGCCCTCCGCCGGCCCGAGCCGGGCAGCGCCCGCGGCCGCTCCGCCTGGCAGCCGCCTCCCGCCCGCGGTCTCGCCGCGCCGGCCTGAGGGCCGAGCCGGCGCCGCCGCCGCCGCCGGCAGAGGAGGAGGAGGAGGCGGCGCGGGCAGGCCCGGCTCGCCGGAGTTGTGCGGGCTCCGCGGGGCGCGCGTGTGGAGCCGGCCGGCGGCGGGGAGGGGGTTATAGCGCCGCGGCGCGCCCCTCCCCCGCCCCCTCCCCCTCGCCTCCCCCGGATTCCGGGCCCCGGACCCGCACCTCGGAAGCGCGCGGGGGCCGAACGGGCCGGGCAGGGCCCCGCCGCGGCCGCAGTGAGCACACGCACGCGCTCGCGCAGGCAGTAAAACCCATCAAGGCCCCGGGCCCGGCCCCGAGCACAGCCGCCGGGGCTCCGCGCGCTGCCCGGGGCTCCCCGGGCGCCCCTCCCTCGAGTTTGCCCACCCCCCAGTGCCAGCTGCAGCCCTGCAGCACCGGACGGGGAGGGGAGGCGGCGGCCGCAGAAGCGCCGCCGTCGCCGGCTCGCCTCTCTCGGGCCCCAGCGGCGGCAGAGGGCAGCGCCCAGCGCTGCTACGCCAAAAAGGGCAAAAGCGAGCCGGCCCCCGCCTCCCGCCCCCCGCCCTGGCGCTCCGGTCTCTTTGCACGGTTTGGATCCCGGGGCCCCGGCTCCCCCGCCATAAAAGGAGGGGGAGTGAGGCTCTGGTGAGAGGTGGGGCGCGTTTCGGGGCGCGTCTAGGACACTCACCTGGCGGCTGCCACGCGCCCCCGCCCGGAATCCGATGCCTGGGGCGTCTGACCGACGAACCTCCACCCACATTCCGGGAGAGGAGGGCGCCCGGGTCGGAGGAGGGGGCTGCCACGGGCCTCGTCCCCGCCCTGGGCTCCCGCACCCCCAAGTCCCCGCGCCCTCGGGGAAGGCCTGGCGGCGGTCTGAGCCAGAAACTCGAGGGCTGGAAGGGAGGAAAAGAAAAGAGCCTCTCGAGAGGAGCCCGGGAGTCTCAGCCTCCCGCGCCGCACAGAGCGCCACCTCCGGCCGCGGTGCCGCACAGAGCGATGCGGGGGAGCGACGCGAGGGAGGCCGAGGCCCCAGCGGGGCTGGCCGGCGCCCCCGCCGCCGAAGGGCGGTGCGCCGAGCTGGGTTCCTCCCGCCTGTCTGGGCAGGTGGGACCGCACCCTTGCGACGGGTCTCTAGAGGGGCGGAGAAGCCCCGGTATCAGGGCTAGAGGGATAACGAGCCAAGTGACCCCGCAGCTAGACGGGAGGTCATTAAAGGTTAGCGAATGCGAGTGGCTGGGTGGGCTGCGGAAAGAGAACCCCGCCGGCCTGAGCCCTCAACCCCACACACCCATCCTACGGGTTAGGCCCCTGCCCCCGCCCAGGCTTCCCTCCGGCCAAAGGCGCAACCCTCCAGGCGTTCTTTCATCCTCGGCTCCGCGGGCTCCAGCATTTCAAAGGCCGAGTCAAGTGGGCCCTCGGGGTGGGGGGGCCTCAGCTTCCCCCAGATTCCAGGGAGGAGGGGTGGACCCCTCCGGGGATTCCAAGCGGGCAGGGTCTCCCAGCGCTCAACCCCCCAGCGCACCTGCCTCTCTCCCCTGCTAGCCCCGCCTGCAGCCTCCCCCCCACCAAAGCACCCACTCGGGGCCCAGAATGTAGGAGGGCTGAGGCAGAGCTCGGGAAGCCTCGGTACTGTCCTTGTCCACCCAAGTAGACTTTCCATTGCACTGGAGGGAGTCCACTGGATGGTTTCCGGAAGGCCGCAAAGAGCACACTGCCTGGACTCAGGCTGGACCCCTGGCGGAGCCCAGAGACTTCCTGAGAGTTGCCTGCATCACACCTGCTTGAGCGTCGAGTTCCTCACAGGCAGAAAGGACCTGAGGACCCACACGTTTTGGGGGCTGAAGGACTTGGTTTGATAGCGGGTGTGCAAAAGAAGAAAGGTCACCTTGTATTGCAGGGGCTGGGGTGGGGGCCCTTCTGGCTCCAACCTCTGTACAGAGGCTGCTAGTTCCTGGCGTGGGGGCGGGGGCGGGGGGGCGTCCCACCAGCTTTGAGCAAGTGATTCGCCCTATGCCCCATCCCAGCCTGGAAATTCAGGGGCTCCCAGTTTGAGTTTGGGACAGAAATGTGGGTTTGGGGCAGAAGAGGAGATCTGGGAACATGGAACGGGGTCATCTGCTACTGGAGCCCAGGCCAAAGTTAGAGAGCAGGCGAGATTGGGGGGAGGGGGCCGCCGGAGGCATCCTACTAATCGCCGGCAGCTATTAAAAATAAAACCGCGGCTCGTTGTCATGGTGACCGCGACAACAGTGGCTGCCCAGGGTGGCACAAACTTGTGCAGCCGGTGACAGCCGCTTCTGGGGGAGACTCGGGGCAGACTCACACTGGTCCACCAAGGCCTGCCCTGCCACCAAGGACAGCCAGCCCCCACCCTCCCCCTCGGAAGAAGCCGGCAGAAGTAGATCCCCAGACGCTGTTTCCTAGACCTTGAATCGACTTGACCAAGAATCAACAATCAGGATGGGAACCCACGTATGCGGGGACTCCCCGGCCCTGGCGCCTCTCTCCAAGGCCCCTTCCCCTTTCAGACTCCGGCGTCCTCATCTCTGGGGAAGGGGCTGAGTGAGGAGGCGGTTTCAGATGGAGGCTCTGCGGCAGGAGAGGGAACCCTGGGTCCTGAAGCCAGGCACGTGGGGGCTCCGGCACCTGCCCAGCCCGCCTGTCTTGCGATCCTGGCGGCTCAGGTGTGGTCACGTGCTCCTTTCTGCCCAGGAATCGAGTTTCACTTCCAGCCGCTATTGGGCGGTTCACACGGTTCACTGCAAACATTTGATAAAGAGGCTAAATATACACTGGAGTCGGAGGAGGCGTGGGCGGCCTTGCAGAGCACAAGGGCGGGGCTCCGTGGGGCATCCCCGCCCAGGCCGAGACTCTGGTTCGGACCCCGACCGGTTCCCGGTGGTCCCACACACCCCCCCTCCCGGCCACACACAGTTGGGAGCCCAGGCCCAGGACACGCGGCCCTGGCAGGCTGTGGGCGCCCCTTGGCAGCCAAAGGCCCCTAGGCGGAAGTGGGGAGCTCCAGGGAGGGTAAGTGCTGGTGGGAGGTGAAGGCACACCTGGCAGCCCGGGATGTCCGGTCGCCCCCAGAGCCGGTGCTTCCCGGCTGCCTCCAGCGTCCCCGGCGGCGCGCCCCAACGTGCCACGGACCCATGATTAAGGTGAGTCAGGTGCTACAAATAGGTGCAGAGAGGGACTCCCGGTGCAGCTGGGTGACTGCGGTCTGCCCCTCGCTGGTTCCTCTGGGCACAGTGGGAAGGGCCTGGCCACTCCTGGAGTGGGGGCTGCGTTTATTAAGGACCGGAGGCCAGCCCAGGACCCTCACCCTGCAGCCCGCCTCACCGCGTGGACCTGGCAGCAGGTGGCCCTCCATTGTTGCTGGCATCTTTCTTTGCAGTGGGAGTCATGACTAACGGCCACTGGACACCTTGGTTTCTGAGTGGCCCCTGGGGGTGGCAGCCCCAGAGCGTAGCCCCAGGCAGCCAATCCTGGGCCAGCTCTCCCGGTGCTGGGGGTGGGCGCAGTCTCAGGCCAGCTGGCCCTGCAGGTCTCAGGCGGGCACAAAGGATGATGTGGCCTCCTGGCAGTGAGGGCCTCGGGGCTGGAGCCCACACCCACTTCATCCCCCGTCCCGAGGGGCGCTAGCTGCCTTCTGCCCCGTGACCTTGGATTTGCTGGAGTGGTTTGTCCCTGCCCTGCCTTGAATCTGTTCCCTCATCTGGAGAGTGGGGACTGGCAGCCTTGCTGTGCACGGCTGTCTCCTACCACCCAGCCCCCTGCCCGGGGAGGCATTGCTGCACACATGTACCTGCAGGTCCTGGTACCCCAGGCTCAGGCACAGCTGCCTCCGCCTGGGTGGCCAGCTGGGCATCCAGGCCCAGGTCTCTGCCCACTGCCAAAGCAGATCTCAGAACAATTTGTCATGACGAAACACCACATTTCCCTTTATTTCTGGGCAAGGATTTCTTGGTTCAGGGCAATTAATCCAGGAGTGGCCTCAGCTGAGTGGGCAGCTCTCCTTGAAGATCAAAAGTGCCAGGCGGGTGTTAATTAAGTCGTCATCTCAGCCGCCCTAGGCCCCGGTTCAGGATCAGGCCTTTCCAGTCCGGCCTCCCTATGCTCACTGTTGGTTTTAACTCCCTATTAAATATTTTCCTTTTAAACACACAAACCGCAATGAAGTTTCACGTAGCATGTGGGCCCACAATCATTCTATGAATATTTTGTGAATGAAGACCTCTGGGAAGGAGCACTTGTGGGCTTGAGGCCAGACCTGGTCTGTCTAGGATAGGAGCCACCTGCCACGGGAGGCCACTGGGCATTTGAAACGTGGCTGGTATGTGCCGTTCGTGTAAAATACACACGGCCTCCAAGACTTGGTATGAAGATAAAGAGTGTAAAATGTTTCTTTAGTAATTTTTACATTAGTTACCTGCTGAAATGATAACATTTTTGATATATGAATTCAATGAACTATTATTGCAATTAATTTCACACGTTTGCTTTTCCTGTGTTTAATGTGGTGGCTAGAAAATTTAAAATACCGTGTGTGGCTTTAGTGACATTTCTACTGGACAAGGCCGGTCTAGGCATCCGGAGTTCGTATCTCCTCGGTGGAGCCAAGCCAGTGAGTGTGAGTAGAGCAGGGGTGGGGCAGAAGTCCTGCCCTGGAAAGTCCAAAGCACCTGGAGACCAGAACAACCTGGGGCCTGCTCTGCCCACCACGCGCACTTGCCTCGTCTGCCGTATGACCCTGAGCAAACTCTTGAGCATCTTGGAGCCTCAGCTCCCACCTCTGGTAATAGCCAACCCAGGAGGCTGCTTCCGGAAATCCTCATTCACAACAGGAATGCAGCACTTACACGATGCCGTCACGGAGCCTGCAGTCTCTCCAGGGAGCAGTAAAGAAGTGACTAGCGTCCACTCCTCCAGGTCAGGAAAGCCTCTTTCTAAAGGAGTCAGTGCTGAGATCAGGATGGAGCCTTCCAGGCAAAGGTCACAGCAGCCTGTGCCAACGCCTGGAAGCAGGAGCCAGCTAAGCGTGCCGAGGACCAGCAGGAGGGCATGAGCTGGGACCGGTGGGCGGTGGGCAGGTCACACAGACCTCAAGGCCACGTCAGGGGTGTGGACTTGTTCTAGGGGGACAGAGCCCACTGGTGGGCTGGGGGGACAGAAAGAGAGACTGATCCCCCGTGGCCGCCTGCCAACTGGCCAGGCCCCAGGGGCTCATCCTCACCCCGACCGCTGTCTTCAGGATTCACAGCCGGGTTGCTGCATCTTAGATGTGAATTCCAAGGTTCAGGTCTGGTGGTCTGGCTTGAACCCAGAGCCAGTCCACACTTTTTTCCCCGGGGGCTGCCGGCAGGCCCTGTTCCTCTGTCCTGGCTGTGGATGGGGTGAGGGGGGTCAACAGGCTCCCTTCAGGTTTGATGGGACTCAGCCCTCAGGGGGAGGCAGGAGTCTGGGGCTCACAGGTTGGTTGGGGAGAGGCGTTGCTGGCTTCCCAGGCCTCCCAGAGGAATGATGAGAGCACGTCCTCCAGAGAGAGGGACTCACTGGATGGAAAGGCTTCCCATGTGAGGAGGCCAGCACCTCCCCGATCAGAGGCACAAGCCAGGCCAGAGACCGTGGGGTCAACAGGGAGGCGACTTCGGCTCACGGTGGGGGGGAGGCCATCAGAGGGCCCTGAAGAGGCGGGGCTGCGGGGCTGCACCGACGCTCCCAGAACGAAGAGGTGCACGGGGCTGAGCATGAGGAGGAAGGTCAGACGGCAGGGCGCTGGGGTCAGACAGGCCGGGACACGCAGAGCCCGGAGAGCTGAAGCTACCCCAGAGGAGGGGACGAGAGACATTGAAAGAGCCCTTCGCTCGGTGCCACTGGGGCAGCTTGGGGAGCTGCCTGATTAAATCCTCACTTCTCCTTGCCATGAAGTACGTTTCAACAAATTAAGAAATTAAGTCGGTAAACAGTCGTTTCGGAACAGACTTCACCATGTATGTCTTGGGAGAGGCCCCCGCCCTCCACTGCAGCATTCTCACCAAAACCATTGTCTTGAGAGGGGAGGACACACCCAGGTTCAGAGAGACTCCAGCAGACACCTGCTCCTGACCCGTGAAGAGAAGGTGGAGAGAGCTCGTGGTCACCGTGGACTGACTCCTCCGTCCAGACCGCCAAGTAGCCAGCGGGACACGGCTGGGTCCGTGGGACAAACGTTAGGTGACTGCATCCAGGTAATACTCCTGGGTGTGGGGACGGTGTCACAGTGACGCGGGCGGACTCCGTTGTCCCTGGAGACCGTGGTACTGCAGGTGAAGGGTCGGGATGCCGAAGCTTGTTCTCACGTGGCTGGGGGAGCGGGCAGAGGAGCTGACAGATGATGGACAGATGCACATGTGCGCGCACACAGGAGGACGGTGCGTGGGTCCCTGGGTGGGGCGGCTGGGGGCATGATGGATGGGCGGCGAGTGGGGAGGTGGACGGGCGCTGGGTACGGGTGCAGGGGACCTGGCCACTCATTGGACTCTTGTTACCACTTTTCCGAAAGGTCAAAATACTTCAAAATGAAAGTTATGAAAAAGTGCTGATCCCTATTTTCTAGTTTTCCTGAAGTTGATCAAACTTCTAGGACTCAGAGACCTTTCAGAGCTCTAGAAGACACAGGCAAATTGTATTTGCTACGCATCACATTTTCAGACTTCAAAACAGACTGTCGGATTTAGAAATTGAAAAAAGTAAAATAATTTTAAAACCTGAACAAAGGGAATCCTTTAGCTGTGTGTTATAATCACATCCTTATGTATTTTCATCTGCACAGAGTAAGTGTATTAAGCCAACACTTTCAAACAAATCTGCGGGGTCTTTGCTCGTGTTTTTCCATCAGAAAACCAGGAAAGACGCGCAGAGGTGACCCGGAGACACTTCACTGCCTGCCAGCACCTCAGACGCAGCCCCGGGGGCTTGCCGTTTCTTGTGCCGGAAGGGCACCAGGCAGGAAGGGAGAGCTGAGAGGGCTGCTTTACCAGCGGGGGCCAGCCACCGTCAGAGCCGGCGGCCACTTGGACCAGGAGCCGTGAAAGTGGCCGTGGCCTCTGACCCCGTCATCCCACGGCTGGGCACTTAGCCCACGAAAATGACCCAGATACAGAATGACCACAGACTAAGTGGCTCAGGGCAGCACAACTTGAAATAGCAAACCCTGGAGACGACCGAGGACCCCAGGTGTGAGTCGACGGTTTCCCTAACCCGTCCCCTCCGGGGGAGCGGGGGAGGATGGTTTCCTGCTGGGGAGACTCCAGCGATGTGTCCGGCAGTCTCAACTCTGTTTCCTCCACCGGGTTTGGGGTGCCCCGCTTTCAAGTGTTGGTAGAGACAGGGCGCCATCCATAAGGGGCGCTTGCGGGGGGAGGCTGGTCTGGCATCTTTTTCTCTCAGTCCTGCAATGAGTTAATCTTCTTGTTGAAGAAACTCAGTCACTTCTATCTGAAACGAGCCACGCGGGATCAGAAACTGTGGCTCTGGGCTGGGAGCAGCAGGTTCCTACCACCCTGGGCCTCGGTTTCGGTGAACAGAGCTTCGCCAGCTGGCCCTCCTCCTCCAGGAAGCCATCCCGGGGCCGGCCAAGCCTGGCTTCAGACTCAGCCTCTTGCTGACCCTGTGATGGGGCAAATCATGTCACAGCTCCAGGCCTCAGTTTCCCCATCAGGGAAAACAGGACGCCAGTACCTCAGTTCAAGGACTGCTATAGAAAGAAAAGGCAGAAGTGATGGAAAGACCCTGAGAGCATCATGGCCTCCTCCCCTTGGCCATGTCGTCAGCCTGGCATGTTCCCGCCTGTCTGGGGGCTGATGACCAGTGTTGGAGGAAAGGGACGTCTTGTGGCAATGTTGGCAGCCTGGCGGGCCGACCTCTGGGGGAGGGCCCAGGCTGGTCTGGGCCTGGGGGGCTCTGTGAATCCTCCTGGGGGCAGGCGTCCTGCCCTCTGGGGCCAAGTGAGATCTGGGGCCCAGGACTTCCTTGTAAAAGAGGCTTCCTCACACCAGCCTGGCCCGGTGGGCACACCCCAGGGGATGTGGAAGGCAGCTCTCCCGAGGCCAGGAGGCCTGGGCAGGGAGGAGGGGACAGGAGTGGGAGAGGAGGAGGAATGGGGGTGTGGTGAGGTGGGCCGAGCGGGAGCCTGGAGCGAGCACCCTCCCCGTCTTGCCCGTGTCTGCGGGTACAGGAGTCTCTCCCGCGTCAGCCTGAGCAGGACGGCGGTGCCAGTAGCTGTCACGAGGGCGTCCCCTCCGCAGGGGGCCCATGTGCGTGCATGGGACGTGAAGATCCCACCCTTCTCGGCAGCCACACAGGGACGCGGCTGCACACGTCAGACCCCAATCACATGGGGGCCCCCGAACACCTTCGTGCGTGAACACACCCGTGCACAGAGATCCGGCCTGGGGGCTCAGAGGGGAAGGGTGGGCGGGCAGGCTGCCTTTGTCCTTGTCAGTCAAGTCCTGGGTCAGAGAACCGACGGGAGGGCCCCCCATTCCCTGTCATCTCCCAGAAGGTGACAGCTTCCAGAATGGAAGAGCAGTCACAGCCCAGCCCACAATCGTTTTTGGATCAGAACTCTTGTGACAAGGACCCAGCTCACGGTGCCTAAGGAGACGGGAGACGGCCGGGCCAAGGTGAGCAGCGTCAGGTACGGCTGGATCAGGGCCTCGTCTCCTGCTTCCTCTGCAGTGGGAGGCAGCACCCAGCAGCCCCCACCTGACCCCTGTGCAGGCTCGGACTTCTCAGGACTGTGTCTGCCACGCCTGGGGCACTGACTCTGTCCGGGGGGTGTGGACCCAGTGCCTAGGACTCCTTGGGTCACCCTCAGCCCCCAGGTTGATGAGACCACACACTCCCTCCTTGCACCCGGCCTCCCTGAGAGGAGCTGCCCTGCCGTGACTGGACAGCCTCTGACCCCAGCCCCCTGGAGCACCTGGAAAGGGGTGCTGGAATTCGGGGCTCATACCTGTGTCCCTGGGGACTCTTAGCTGCCCTTTGGAGGACTGAGTTGAGGCCCTGTCTGTGACCGCCAGAGACAGCCTCTGCATCCAAGTTGTTTTTCTCAACAGGGGAGAGCAAAGTACACCAGATAGTCTTATCCCTGTCCTGCTGTGACCTGCAGGCACCCCTGGGGCGAGGGAGGCCCTGCAAACTCTGGACACCTCTGCACGTCCGGGTGGGGCTCAGGGAGCAGGAGAGGGCCCGGGCCCGAGGAGCCAGCCCTGGGTTTAAGGACATCTCTGCTCCTGCCAGTTGGGCAGCCTTTAGCAAGTGCTTCCTTCACTGGCCTCAAAGACGGAGAGGGCCGGACAGCGGAAGTAGATTCGTGATGTTTGTAGTAATGCCTGAGAGGTAAGTGCTAAGTGCAGAGCTGGGCATGTGTCTGAATACAACTGGTGTTCTATGGCCAGTGATGGACAGGTTGCACAGGGTTGTGTCTGCAGAGACACCAAGCCTGGTAAACAGCAGGTGCTCAGTAACAGCACAGAGCACCCCACCCCCAACCCAGGAGCCCTGTGAAAGGAGCCCTGGGTTTGGGGATGGCGCCAGCCCCTTGGGTTCCCTCTGGGCCTGGGCCACCGAGCTCACGTTTACCTGGACAGGAGCCCCCTTCCTGTGTCCTCCGGCAGGAAAGACCAGGCCGGTCCTCGGACGGCCATCCTCCCTGGAGGCCGAGTCTCAGCGTCTGCACACTACTGAGTCCACATCCATTCCCATCTCCCCTCCCTGGACGGTCTGCCGCCCCCTAGACCTTGCAGGCCCCCACACAGCCTCCACGCTGACCACCCTGCAGTGGGGTCTCCAGCCCAGATCTCCCTCCTGAACCCTAGAGCCCTTCAGGCCAGCACCTCCCCAACCAAGATGAACCCCCAGACCTACCTCTGAGTTCTGGGGACACCACCCCCAGACCCCTACTGCTAGGCCCAGGAGTCCCAGAGCCAGCCGTGAACTCTCTCACGCTCTCGTGTGCTTCTGAGGCGGGCGGGGAACCTTGTCGACTGACTCTCTGAAACTTGACCAGCCTCCAGCCCTCACCCCGAGCCGCAGCCCCACCCCTTCCCTTTATCCCATGCACCCCCAGAATGCACAGTCAATGATCCTTTCAGAGGCAAACCCGCCCAGGTCACTTCTGCTCCAAAGTTACCCTAATAAACTCTGGGCTGGAGAAACCCGCCAGGAGATGCTTAAATGATGCCCACCCTCGTGCAAGATGAGAGCAGGGTCAGGCTGCGGGCGAGTCCAGCCTTGATGATTGAGACAGGACTCTGCCAGCAGGCTCCCTCACCACCACCAGGGCCCTCCCCGGAACTACAAAGCGCTTTCCCCGGCAGATAACAGGTTATAAATAAGTCTGTCCTCCCCACCAACTCTCTCTGCCAAAGCTGATGGGTAGAGGCAGATGCAGGCCATGAGAAAGTTGCCCCTGGAGTCCAGCAACATCTTCCATCCGCAGACGCTGGGGTCCAGCCCAGCCTGGTCCCGCTCTGTCTCCCGAGAGACCCCGGGAGCCAGGACCACCCAGGTTCTGAAGGCAGCCTGACCTCCCCACTGCACACAGCTCTTCCACACACCTCAGGGAGCCGCACGCCTTCCAACCACAACTAGGCCACTGGGCCCGACATGGCTGGGAAGAGGCCTCCAACGTCACCGAGGGTCTGACTAGGACCCCGAACTCCAGAGCAGCCGCAGGGTCCTGAGCGGGGGCAACTCAGCCCCTGGGGAGACCCCGCCCAAATCCAGCCTGACTCTTCCTAGTGTGTTCAGGGTGTAAGTCAGGTCTCCCCGGCCCCAGTCTCAGTGTCCCAGAAGGATAAAGCCTGCTGTAGCTCACTCTTCCCACAAAGCGAGTGATCCCAAGACAGGCAGTGAAGCCACAGACCAGAGAGGTGAGCTCCCGGAGGTCACGGCTCTGAGCACTCGGCTGGTGGTTCTATCTGTCAGCCTGACAGGAAGTGGGAGCTCCTCCTGTCTGTCAGCCTGACAGGAAGTCAGGGCTCTTCACCCATCAGCCTGACAGGAATTGGGGGCTCTTCCTGTCCGTCAGCCTGACAGGAAGTCAGGGCTCTTCACCCATCAGCCTGACAGGAAGTGGGGGCTCCTTCACCCATCAGCCTGACAGGAATTGGGGGCTCTTCCTGTCCGTCAGCCTGACAGGAATTGGGGGCTCCTCCTGTCTGTCAGCCTGACAGGAAGTCAGGACTCTTCACCCATCAGCCTGACAGGAAGTGGGGGCTCTTCACCCATCAGCCTGACAGGAAGTGGGGGCTCTTCCTGTCCGTCAGCCTGACAGGAATTGGGGGCTCCTCCTGTCTGTCAGCCTGACAGGAAGTCAGGGCTCTTCACCCATCAGCCTGACAGGAAGTGGGGGCTCTTCCTGTCCGTCAGCCTGACAGGAATTGGGGGCTCCTCCTGTCTGTCAGCCTGACAGGAAGTCAGGGCTCTTCACCCATCAGCCTGACAAGAAGTGGGGGCTCCTTCTGTCTGTCAGCCTGACAGGAAGTTGAGGCTCTTCATCCATCAGCCTGACAGGAATTAGGGGCCCTTCCTGTCTGTCAGCCTGACAGGAATTGGGGGCTTTTTCTGTCCATCAGCCTAACAAGAAGTGGGGGCTCCTCCTGTCCATCAGCCTGACAGGAATTTGGGGCTTCTGTCCATCAGCCTGACAGGAATTGGGGGCTTCTTCTGTCCATCAGCCTGACAAGAAGTGGGGGCTCCTCCTGTCAGCCTGACAGGAATTGGGGACTTCTGTCCATCAGCCTGACAGGAATTAGGGGCTCTTCCTGTCTGTCAGCCTGACAGGAACTGGGGGCTGCTTCTGTCTGTCAGTCTGACAAGAAGTGGGGGCTCCTCCTGTCAGCCTGACAGGAAGTCAGGGCTCTTCATCCATCAGCCTGACAGGAAGTGGGGGCTCCTTCTGTCTGTCAGCCTGACAGGAAGTTGAGGCTCTTCATCCATCAGCCTGACAGGAAGTCAGGGCTCCTTCTGTCCGTGAGCCTGACAGGAAGTGGGGACTCTGCGGTTGTGAGCTGGAGGCCTCAGTTCTGCTTCCTCCAGAGCGAGTGACCGCAGTTGGGCAGAACCGAGGCAGCCCCCATGGGTGGTCCTGGGAAGTCCCTGCCACTGTTAGCACTGGTGACTCAAGCCAGCCCTACTCCACCCAAAGGGGATCACCGGGCCCCCTTGACTCAGAGGTGCCCACTGGCTCTGGCACATGGGGGAGCCCCAGCGCTGGGCCCCCCTCAGCCTCTCAGGAGAAGCATGGGGTTGCAAACACCAGGCCTGAGAAGTGGGCAACTCATCTTCCAGACCAAGGGAAGCAGTGACCAGAAGTCTGGCTGGGGCAGGCTAATGCCCAGAGGGAGAGCTGGCTTATACTCTCCTGAAGTACCCCCAGGATGCCCACCCACCCACCTCTGATCCCCTGGTTACCTGTAGCCACCTGTGGGTTTGAGGAGGGAGCGGCCCACACACCTGTCCTACCTGCCACCTGCCTGTGACAGGACACCTGCAGGAGGAGACCGGGTGACATGCCAACATCCAAGGGTGTGGGAGATATGAGCTGGGTGCTGGGAGGCACTAAAATAGCCAGTGCTCATCAAGCTCCGGGCAGCAGCTCCCAACCCAGGGTTTCCCCTGGGGCCCCGAAGGCCATCCTTGTGAGTGGACACCACAACCAGGGTGCTTCTGGCACTCAACCACCGTGAGGACCAGAGAAGAGCAGCCTGCACGTGACCCCGAGCTCCCCACCAGCCCAGGTCTATTAGCAGGAGGATGAAGCCAGGCTCCCCAGGAGCACCTTTTGATCCAGGGAAACAAGGATGAATCCAAGAAGGCTTTAAGGAGGAGATGGCATTTGAGTGGCGCCTTGAAGGATGGCAGCCAGTAGCAGGGCTCCTCTGCCAGGAATTCTCCTTCCAGCCTGGCTCCACCCATCTTATCTTCCTCTCAGGGGAGCTGGATCCCAGGGACCTTCCTGTGAAGGGCAGCAGAGCCGCCGCCTCTCTGTCCCACACTGCGGAGCTGTGTGTCACCCGTCTGGAATGTGCTTTCCATTCCTCCGCCTCCCCCACCCCCTGGGCCGACTCCCCTCCTCTTCTGCTCGGCTCCCTCTCTCCCCCGGCTCCCTCTCCCCTCCCCTGTACCCCCACCTGCCCCCCACACACACCCTCATCAGCTGATCCAGCCGTGCCAGGGCGGCCACTTGGCAGAGAGACTGGGTCTGGGGATCTGTAGACCACCACTCCACCCCAGCAGGTACAGGGAAGAGGGAGGGCACCTTCCCAGTCAGGGGAGGCTTTCCCCACAGGCCACCCTCCGGGCCCGAAGGGCAGAGTCAGCACCCTCTCTCAGCCTGGGCCCAGTGCAAGGCTGCTCACTCAGCTCAGTCAGCCAGGCAGAAGACAGCACGGCTCCAGCACCTCCTCTTTCTTCATGGGATTCCGGCTCCCCAGAGGAGACTTCACCTGTGGGGGGTCCTCATGGAGGAGGGGAGACGGTTTCTGTGGGGGGTTCTCATGGAGGAGGGGAGACTGCACCTGTGGGGGTCCTCATGGAGGAGGGGTTAGTGTACCTGTGGGGATCCTCATGGAGGAGGGGTGACTCACCTGTGGGGGGTCCTCATGGAGGAGGGGTTAGTGTACCTGTGGGGTGTTCTCAGGGAGGAGGGGTGACTCACCTGTGGGGGGTCCTCATGGAGGAGGGGTTAGTGTACCTGTGGGGTGTTCTCAGGGAGGAGGGGTGACTCACCTGTGGGGGGTCCTCATGGAGGAGGGGTGACTGTACCTGTGGGGGGTCCTCATGGAGGAGAGGAGACTGTACCTGTGGGGGGTCCTCATGGAGGAGGGGAGACTGTACCTGTGGGGAGTCCTCAGGGAGGAGGGGAGACTGCACCTGTGGGGGGTCCTCATGGAGGAGAGGAGACTGTACCTGTGGGGGGTCCTCAGGGAGGAGGGGTGACTCACCTGTAGGGGATCCTCATGGAGGAGGGGTTAGTGTACCTGTGGGGGGTTCTCATGGAGGAGGGGTGACTCACCTGTGGGGAGTCCTCAGGGAGGAGAGGAGACTGTACCTGTGGGGAGTCCTCAGGGAGGAGGGGTGACTGTACCTGTGGGGGGTCCTCATGGAGGAGGGGTTAGTGTACCTGTGGGGAGTCCTCATGGAGGAGAGGAGACTGTACCTGTGGGGGGTCCTCATGGAGGAGGGGAGACTGTACCTGTAGGAGATCCTCATGGAGGAGAGGAGACTGTACCTGTGGGGGGTCCTCATGGAGGAGGGGTGACTGTACCTGTGGGGGGTTCTCATGGAGGAGGGGTTAGTGTACCTGTGGGGAGTCCTCATGGAGGAGGGGTGACTCACCTGTGGGGGGTCCTCATGGAGGAGGGGTGACTCACCTGTGGGGGGTCCTCATGGAGGAGAGGAGACTGTACCTGTGGGGGGTCCACCCTGGGGTAGGGGTGACTCATCTGTTGGGGGTCCTCAGGGAGGAGGGGTGACTACACCTGTGGGGGGTCCTCCCTGGGGGAGGGTTGACTATCCCTGTGGGGTTCCTCCCTGGGGGAGCTAGGTCAGCAGGGAGGAGGGCTTGCGGGCCTGGGAGGTCATTGCCTGCTGCCCACTACCACCTAGCCTCCCTGCTCAGTATGTGACCTGCATGGTGGCACGGGGTCGCCCAAGGGGGCCTGGGCAGCTGTCATAGGTGGGAACTGGCCCAGAATAGGATAGTTGGTGACTAGGGGCAGCGAAGTTGGAGGGGTCACAGGTCTGGATCCCACCCCAGGCTCCTGGAAGGGGAGATCACACCTGGGAGGCTCCCCCCGAGCCATCTAACTCCCCAAGGCCTCACCTGGCCCCACAGCTGGTCCCTAGCAGGTCAGCAGTCACCACTGAGTGGCCGCCCTCGCTTCTTTCTCGGAGTGGCTCCCTCATGTGGGAAACTGGGGGATTCAGGGTGGCAGGCAGGGCCTTAGGGCCTCAGCACATGGGCTGCTGTGCTCAGGTTGCCGTTCTGCGACGACATTCTGCCCCCTTGAGACCAGACTCCCTGAGAGGAAGGACACTTCTGAGCGGTCCCTGGGCCGGCAGGGCGGAGGCCAGGAGGTAGGAGTGGGGAGCGGTCCACTCCAGAGCCCCTCTCAACGCCAGCCAGGCCCTGGGGTGCTCTCTAAGGGCTGAGACAGGGGATCAGTGAGTGAGCGAAGCAGTGTAGGCACAGCCTGCCCTCCCGGTGGCCTCCTGGGAGCTGGGTTCTGACGGGTCCCCTTAGCCCCTCAGCCCTGATCTGAGGGCTACCCTGCCAGGACACAGAGGCAGACGCCTGAATGTCCCAGAAGGGCCTGGGGCCCCAGCGCTAGGGCACTGGCTCCCCATCAGGGGTAATCAGATCCTCCTCCTCGCTGGACCGGGAGTCCAGACCCAGAGTCCCCTGTCCTGGCACCCGCAGCCTGGGTCACGGGGACAGTGTGTGTCCAGGACCAGAGCCGGTGACCCTGGCCCCCTCACAGCACAGCAGACACGCAGTGTCTTCAGGACGGCCCAACTCATGACCTGAGCATAACCGCCTGTGAAGGTTCTGCATGGGATGGTGTCCACACCAACGGGCGGGGCATCCCCTTCTGGAAGGCTGCTGGCCCACGGTTCCATCCTGGGCTCTGAGTCCCTGGAGCTCCCTCTGCCGCCCCAGCCGCTAGGACATCATGCAGGAGTCCCCCTGCAGAGGCCACAGAAGCTTGAAACCTGCCCTGCACTCCCACCAGAGGTCCTGGACTCACCCCCACCTGGAAGGCCCGAGACGCCCCGCTTTGGGGGCAGGGAACCAGGGAGCGGGAGGAGCTGGGACCCCCAGCCTGGGGGTCCGGGACCCGGGGGACTGCAGTGGGCGCAGGGGAGCAGGTCTGTAGGCTCCCTGGGGCGGGACTCGAGGGAGGGAAGCGGGAGCCAGGAGACAGCGGGAAGCCAGTGACCGACGACCACGGGGCCTGGACTCCGGGTGGGCGCAGAGGGGAGAGCAGGGAGGCAGAGCCAGCTAGTCTGGGACCAGCACCCGTAGGGGCGGCGAGCAGAGAGGGCTGGGCTTCGCACAGTGAGAGAGGACGTGACCTCAAGAAAACCCCTCTCCAGCCCAGGATGGCCGGACTCTGGCCACCACTCCCCAGCCCCACCTCCCAAAGCCCTCAGGCCAAGTCTCTTGGCCCAGGGCATCCCCAACCCAGACCCCAGGGAGCGGCCGCGGCCTTGGGCAAGGGTGAGGGGACCAGGCTCTGCCCCCGCCTGCAGTGACCCCTCTAGGCGGGTGCTACAGACGACCGGCGCTCGGGTGGGAATCCATGGACGCTGGCTAATCGGAGCGTTTACACTGGGATTATCTGAATTCGTGAAGTTTTCCTGCCACGGTTTATTTAGTCTACAGGAAAAATGAAGCAGGAGTTCCTAGGAGTTCCCATGTACACTCAGGGGCTTTTCCTTCTGAAGCGTGAAAAATCAGCTGGAGTGTGTTTGGAAACGATGAAAATCTTACCAAAAGCAAAACAACAAGTTTTCTTCTGACTGGGGCAGCTTGGAGGAGTTGCAGGGGGCAGGAGGCCTCCAATCTGGGCTCCGGCCTCCCCGCCAGACCTCTGCATCTGGATCTTAGTATTGCTACCCCATCTAAGGTTCCTGGGGCTCCCTAGTGAGCAGTCCAATTCATTCTGCTCTTTGCAAGGGCTTTTTTGCAGGTTTAGTTAATCACACATTCATTCAACAAACATTTGTGTGCCTGCTGTGTGTCTTGGGCTGGGGGACAGCGTGGAACAGAGCCCACAGGGGAGACACACCTCCTGGAGGAGCTGGCCTGGACTGGAAAGGACCCCAGCCGGTAGGACGCAGAGACAAGGTTCAGCATCACATGCTCAACTAATGCCCACGGAAGCCTGTTCGGGTGGGGACCAAGTTCTGGAAACTGGGAGATGGCGGCGATTTCACAACAGGCTGCCAGTTCTCTGATGACTCTCCTGTGGGGTGGTGGGGTCTGAATCCCCTCCCTGAGTTCAGGTAGGCTGGTGGAGGTGATCCTGGGTGACTTGGGATGCCCGGTCCCAGGAGGGAGCGGCCCGCTCCTGCTTGGTTGGAAGAGCTGCTCCCGGAGGCTTCAGGGCCCTGTAGAGGGTCTTACTGCTAGGCCACCACACAGCGGGGAAACCCAGCCACCCGGAGGCACCTCGGGTTCCAGGGAACGTGGAGTGTCAGTGTCCAGCCACCCCCAGCTCTCAGTGTTTGCAGCTGGAGCCCTGGCTCTGGAGCTGGGAGGAGCCCACCTCTCCACCAGCAGGGGCCAGAGCGGTCGTCTCAAGCTCCAGGATTTGGGGTGACTTCACACAGCAACTGCAAACTGGGCCAAGGGCAAGCCATGTGTGCTGGAGAAGACATGCTCATTGCCTGCACAAAACTGAAGCCCGGCCCCAGGAACGGGAAGAGGGAGCCTGGGAACGTACCACCTGCTGGCTTATCGGGGAGGGGGCACTGCAGCTGCCTTGAGGGCAGACGGGGCAGGGTGAAGGGGGTGGGGGAGGAGCCTCCTGCCAAGCGTGGACAAGAGGGGGCCCAGGTGGAGCCTGAGGACCCCAAGGCGGGGCTCGAGCCCCACACATCCAGGCACAGCTGGGGCCTGGCCGTCATCGAGAATGTGGGTGACACGGTGCGATGTCCTGTGTCACAGCAGCTCCAAATCTGACCCCGTGCCGAGGCCTTCACACAAACGATCCCGTCTCTCAGGCACAGCTAATCCCGGGAAGCGCGTATCGCCAGTCCCACATTACAGACGAGACAGCCAAGCCCCGGGGAGCTGAAGGAACTGCCCGATGCCACAGGGCTCCCACAAAATAGGACCAGCGCTTCGAGTGCCAGCCCCAGTGTGTCACTGTGGGGGCGGGTCTGGGATTGCCTGGCTCATTGTCCGGTGCGTTCCTGAAATACACCAGCCTGATTTATTTTTCCAGCTGCCAAAAAAAAGGAATGTTTGGCCAATGAGGTTGGTGAGGGAATTCCAGTCTGCACTGGAAGGGAGGTCTCCAGTGGAATGCCACCAGGCTGTGTCCTCGAGGCAGGCCTGATACCAAGCGAAAGCGGGCCCTGCTGGGAGCAGCAGAACGGCCCAGCGGCCTTCTGCATGGCCGAATTCAAGGCCCACATGTGGGCTTACGAACGGACTATGCACATGTAAGCTGCCTTCATTAAGCAGCACCCATGAAAAGCTCTGAGGCCCTTGGTGGCCCCCACGCGCACCACGGGTCTTGGGTCTCTAGGCCCAGGTTAAGACACTAAGAAGGCCCTCCTGCCAGTGGAGTCCAGTTTGAACAGACCAGATGACCCCTGGAAGAGGGGAGCTGCTCAGCACAACAGGAGGTGGGGCTGCAGCAGAGTCGTGAGTCATCCACTTCCCAGAGCGGTCACAACCCAGGAGGCGAGAGAGGTCCAGAGGGGAGCAAGAGGTTGCTGCGGTCGGTGGCATCGGGACAGTCTTCCTGGCAGGACGTGGGCTGTCTGCCCGCATTCAGACGGGAAAAGGCAGACCCCGGGGCCCATCTGGGTCTGAGCCCCTGTGGCCCGCAAGACCCCCTAGTCGCCCAGACGGGCTGGCCCCTGTGGAAGGCTGCTCCCAGTGGCCACCCCTCCCCCAGGCCCCATGCAGTGGAGGGGGGTGCCAGGCTCTCCCCAGCCTGGCAGCGGTAGGCTGGGAGGGAAGTACCTGACCCCAAAGTGAGTCATCACCCGCCTGGCTGATTCAGCCACGGAGCAGGGTGAGGTCAGGTCTGGCCACGGCAGGGCCATCACTGAAGGCCCAGCTCAGCCAGCAGGGTGTGTGGGCTGGACACACCCTGCAGGGCCCCTCTTGACAGCTGGGACCT